>NC_133132.1:63205583-63403083 GCF_048418815.1 Hemitrygon akajei | reverse complement strand
GAATGTGTGCATTCACCTTATCTATGTCCTTTATGATTTTATAAACCTTATTAACATACCTCTCAGCTCTCTTCATTCCATGGAAATACTTGTCTAGTCTCTCCTATTACAGAGAAGTAAAGTCTAGTCTGTCCAACTTCTCATTATAACTCATGTTGCCTGGCAACATTTGCACAAATCTTCTTTGTACTCTTGCCAATTTACTGATATCTTCCCTGTAATATGGCAATTAATACTATGTACAGTACACCATATGCAGTCTTGTAACATTATGTCCCAGCTCCTGTACAGATAAGACAGAACATCTTCACCACCCTGTCTACCCATGACAACCCTTTCAGGGAACAAAGTACTGTACTTGTACTCCTACAGAAGGTCCCTCAGTTCAACAACACTTCCACGTGTCCTAACATTCACTAGCCTGGTTTGATATCCCAAAAAACAATTTATATTTAAGTGAAATGTGTGCCATTTGCCATTTCTTGGCCCACTTACTCAGCCAATCAAGATCTCTCTGTAACTTTTGATACCCTTCTTGACTGTTAAGATAATATTTATTATAATGCTATCTGCAAACTTATTAACTGTGTTTGGTAAATTGATATCTAATATAAATTATGAACATAAGACATAAGAGCAGAATTAGGCCATTTGGCCACTGATTCTTCTCCACCATTTCATGACTGATCCATTTTCCCTCTCCGCTCAAATTCCCTGCCTTTTCCCCATACCCCTTCATGCCCTGACCAATCAAGAATCTGTCAACCTCTGCCTTAAATATACATACAAATTTGGCCTCCACAGCTGCCAATGGCAAAGAATTCCAGAGATTCACCACTTTCTGGCTAAAGAAATTCCTCCTCATCTCCATTATAAAAGGCCGCTTCTCTATTCTGAGGCTGTGTCCTCTGGTCTTAGATTCTCCCACCGTAGGAAACATCCTCCAGATCCACTCTATTGAGGCCTTACACCATTTGATAAGTTTCAATGATGTCACCCCTCATTCTTTTGAATTCCAGTGAATACAGGTCCAGAGCCATCAAACGCTCTTTATATGACAAGCCATTCAAACCGGGAATCATTCTTGTGAGCCTCCTTTGAACCTTCTCCAGTTTCAGCACATCCTTTCTAAGAGAAGGGGTCAAAAACTACTCTTAAACTCCAAGTGAGGCCTTACCAGTGCTTCATCAAGTCTCAACATTACATCCTTGCTTTATATTCTAGTCCTCTTGAAATGAATGTCAGAATTGCATTTGCCTTCCTCACTACTGACTCAACCTGCGAATTAACCTTTAGGGAATGCTACAGAAGGACTCTCAAGTCTCTTTGCACTTCAGGTTTTTGTATTTTCTCTTCAATTAAAAAAGAGTCAACTCTTTCATTTCTTCTAATAACTTGCATGACCATACACTTCCTGACATTATTCCACTTCTTTACCCATTCTTCCAATCTGTCTAAGTCCTTCTGTAGACTTCCTACTTCCTCAAAACTTCCTGCCCCTCCACCTTTCTTCGTATCATCTGCAAACTTTGCAACAAAGTCATCAATTCCATCATCCAAATCATTAACATATAATGTAAAAAGAATTACTCCCAACACAGATCCCTGTGGAACACCACTAGTCACCATCAGCCAATCAGAAAAGGCTCCCTTTATTCCCACTCTTTGCCTCCTGCCAATTAGCCACTGCTTTGTCCATGCTACAACCTTCCTTGTAAAAACATGGGCTTGTAGCTTGTTAAGCAGCCTCGTGTGTGGCACCTTGTCAAAGGCCTACTTGAATATCCAAATACACATCAACCAATTCTCCTTTGTCTATCCTGTTTGTTATTTCTTCAAATAATTCAAACACATTTGTCAGGTAAGATTTTCCCTTTAAGGAACCATACTGACTACAGCCTATTTTATCATGTGGCTCCAAATACCTTGAAACTACATCCTTAACAATTGACCCTAACATCTTCCCAACCACTGAGGTCAGTCTATCTGGCCTAAAATTTCCTTTCTTCTGTCTCTCTTCCTTCTTGAAGAGTAGAGTGACATTTGCAATTTTCCAGTCTTCTGGAACCATACCAAAATCAAGTGATTCTTGAACAACATTACTAATATCTCCACAATCTCTCTAGACATCTCTTTCAGAACCCTAGGGCATACACTGTCTGGTCCAGGTGACTTAACTACCTTTAGTCCTTTCAGTTTCCAAAGAACTTTCTCCTTAGTTATGATAACTTCACACGTTTCATCCCCTGCTGAACCTGGAACTTCCACCATTCTGCTAGTGTCTTCCACAGTGAAGAATGATATACAATATTTATTCAGTTTGTCCACCATTTCCTTGTCCAACATTACTACCTCTCTAGCATCATTTTCCAGCGATCTGATTTTCACTCTTGTCTCTCTATTACACTTTAACTATCTGAAGAAACATTGGTATCCTCTTTAATATTATTGGCTAGCTTACTTTTGTATTCCATCTTTACCTTCTTAATGACTTTTTAGTTGCCTTCTGTTGGTTTTTAAAAGTTTCCCAATCCTCTAAATTCCCACTTTTTTTGCTCTATTATATGCTCTCTCTTTAGCTTTTATGTAGGCTCTGACTTGTCTTGTTAGCCATGGTGTCATATTGCCTTCAGAATAATTCTTTATCAGAGTATATTGATTTCAGATCATGCTCCAGTTACCCTGTCTATAAATTTTCCTGGTCTTCCTCAAATGAATAAACATTTGCGTTTTAATCCAACCTTGTTATCTGATAACGATTTTGTAAAATTTATGAAGGACCAGATAACTTTTTTCTTAAACCCTAATTCATCATCTGAAATCTCATCCTATGTTGTTTGGGATGCCATGAAGGCATACTTGAGGGTTCAAATAATTTCATATACTGCGAATCTGAAAAAAAGACCCATTTAGAGCGATTATATTTGATCAGTCAGATTAAAGTACTAGACCAACTATATGCCCAGACCAAAAATCCTGAACTGTACAAGAAGCTAGTAGAACTTCAAACTAAGTTTGACCTTATTTCCACTCAACCAGTTAAATGTCAACTTCTTGAAAGCAAGAGCTGATTTTATACTCATGGTGATAAATCTGGCAAGTTTTTAGTCAACCAATTAAGACACTCCAAAGCTGAACAACAAATTACAAAATTTCAGATGGGAAATGGGAATATCACTTCGAATCATTCTGAAATTAATGACACATTTAAGAATTATTATTCTCAACTTTATACCTCTGAATCCTTAAATGATAATATTTCTGTTGACCATTTTTTAAATAGTTTAAATATTCCTTCGCTCTCCTCTGATCTTAAAGCAAAACTCAATGAGCCATTATCACTAGAAGAAATATCCTCTGCTATTTCTGCACTGCAGTCAGGTAAATCTCCTGGACCTGATGGGTTTTCTGCAGAATTTTATAAATCATTTTCCTCACTACTTTCATCTTAGTTATTTTTTGTTCTATCTGATTCATTTAAACATGGAAAAATGCCACCATCTTTTAATGAGGCATGCATCATCTCTTAGCCAAAAAAGGTAAAGATCCAACAGAGTGTTCTTCGTCTAGGCTGATTTCTTTGTTAAATGTTGATGTTAAAATTTTGGCTAAAGTTTGGGCTTGTAGATTGGAGAACATACTACCATCTATTATTTCTGAAAATCAAACCGGTTTTATTAAAAATCATTTTCCCTTTTTTAATATACGGCATCTACTTAATATCTTATATTCACCCTCAATTGGGACTCCTGAATGTGTCATTTCTCTTGATGCAGAGAAAGCGTTTGATTGTGTGGAGTGGAATTACCTTTTTGTGGTTTTAGAAAAATTCGATTTTTGGACTAAGTTTTATTTCATAGATTAAATTGTTATACTCATGTCCCACCGCTTCTGTTTTGACTCTCAGCAATCCCAGTCTTTTAGCCTTAAATGTGGCACCCAACAAGCATGCCCTTTAAGTCCCTTACTTTTTGATTTGGCCATAGAGCCACTGGCAATTGCATTTCGAAGTTGTCCTGAATTGACGGGGATTTGGAGGGGAGGTGTTGAGCATAACGTTTCTCTTTATGCCAACGATCTTTTACTTTTTATATCAAATCTGTCCACTTCCTTACCCCCAATGTTTTTACTTCTTAATCAATTTAGCCAGCTTTCTGGTTACAAACTTAATTTGCACAAGAGTGAACTCTTCCCAATTAATAGAGAAGCACAAGCATTAGTATTTCATGACCTCCCTTTCAAAGTAGTTAATAATTAATTTACTTACCTTGGTATTACAGTAACAAGGAACTTCAAGAATCTTTTTCGAGAAAATTTTGCTAATCTTTTAAATTCTACAAAACAGAGTTTGACACAATGGTCACCCTTATCCATGTCTCTGGTAGGTCGAATTAATGTTATTAAAATGTATATCCTTCCTAAATTTTTATACTTATTTCAATCTTTACCAATTTTTATTTCTAAAGTTTGTTTTGACTCATTAGATTCTATCATTTTGTCCTATCTATGGAAGGGCAAACATTCTAGACTTAATAAAGCTTACCTTCAAAACTCTAAAAAAGAAGGTGGTATGGCCTTGCCCAATTTTTGTTTATATTACTGGGCTGCCAATATTCATTATCTCACTTTTTGGTCCTTCTTTCATAAACAGTTTGACTGTCCAAAATGGGTGACAGTGGAGTTGAACTCCACTGAGGATCTCTCTATTTCTGCACTTCTTGGATCTGCACTTCCCTGTCACTTGCCTAGACTAATTGTTAATCCTCTTGTAGACACACTCTGAGAACATGGGCTCAGTTTAGAAAATATAATGGCCTTCATGGTTTCTCTCTCTCCAGTCCTGTCTTACACAATCATCTTTTCCTACCTTCTATGCAAGACTCAACATTTCATGATTGGTATAGAAAGGGCATTAGGCGCTTTGAAGATCTTTTCGGTTAATTGTTTTGCAACTTTTCAACAACTGTCTGTAAAGTTTAACCTACCTAACACTCATTTTTATAATTATTTCAGTCTTTACCAACTTTTATTTCTAAAGTTTGACTCTGATTTGGACACTTTTAACTTGCACTGGACACTTATAACTTGTTTTTAACTGACATGTGGCTGTTGTGTTTTACTATTTATTATTTACTATTTATTGTTATGTTTATTATTTCGTGTTGCGTCTGTTATGTTATGATTGCACTGCTCCTGGGAAACGCTGTCTCATTCTGCCCTGCAGAGCTGATGTACAGTTAGAATGACAATAAAGTTTTTGAATCTTGAATCTTGATTTCTTTAGATACCTTTAAATTAGACATTTCATTAACCCTTTATTATCCAATTTTCCTGAGATGCCTGAGAAAAAGGTTGTGGACCTGTTTCTTTGTATTAATCCATTGGGTAAAGGCTTAATATCTTTTATTTGTGATAAGTTAGTGACCTTGACGCGTGCCCCCTTTGATAAAATTAGAACTGCTTGGGAGCATGATTTAAATATTTCTTTATCTGATGCAGTCTGGGATTCAATTCTCAAGTCAGTTAATTCAATCTCTTTATGTGCTCACCACTGTCTTTTACAGTTTAAGGTTGTACATAGGACTCATGTCTAAAACTAAATTGTCGCAGTTTTATCCTGACATTAGTCCTGTTTGTGAGAAGTGTAATGGGGGCGAGGCTTCTCTTATTCATGTGTACTAGGCTTGTCTTAGTCTAGAGAAATTCTGGAGAGAAGTCTTTTTATCTTTATCCTATATTCTTAATTGCCACCTAAAATCTAACCCTCTGATTGCTCTTTTTGTTACCTTGGCTGAGGCAGACATGCATTTGAGTCTGACCAAACATCGAACACTATCTTTTGCCTCTCTGTTGGCTAGATGCTTAGTTCTTCTCAGCTGGAGAGATGTTGCTGCACCCACTCATGCTCAATGGCTTCATGATATCATGTCCTGTTTAGACCTTGAAAAGATTCATTATTCACTTCTCAATTCGGACATAAAGTTTCATAAGGTGTGGGGACCTTTTCTCGAATACTTTCATTACTCCTCTTTAGATTAAGTTTATTCTTTTTTTCTGTACCATAATCCCTGACTTTCAGCTTTTTTTCTGTAAGTTTTATGGTTTCTTTTTGATGGGAATTACATTATAGTTTTAGTAGTAGGCATTTTTTAAAATATATTTACATCTCTGTGGGGTTGAACGCTCCGATTAATTTTTTTAACATATTGTAATGTTTGGCCTGGAGTTTTGTAGTGGGAGGGTGGGGAGGATACTAACTTTATATGATTTTATTTTGGGTGCTGTTTCCTTATTGTTATGAATTATATATTTGATACATTTATTTTGCACTGTATTAATCTCCATTTTGTTGTTGGGTTTTTTGTTTGTAGTTGTTTTGTAGAAATGCATTAAAAATTAATTTTAAAAAAGAATAATTCTTCCCCTTTGGCACATATGTATCCTGTGTCTTTTGAATTGCTTCCAGAAATTCCAGCCATAGCTGCTCTGCTGTCATCTGTGCCATTGTGTTCTTTTCCAGTCAAATCTGGCCAACTCCTCTCTGATGCCTCTGTAATTCCCTTTACTCCACTGTAATACTGATACATCTGACTTCACCTACTCCTTCTCAAATTCCAGGGTGAATTCAATCACATTATGATCACTAGCCCATAAGGTTCTTTTACCTTAAGCTCTCCAATCAATTCTGGTTCATTGCGCAACACCCAATCCACAATAGCTGATCCTCTAGTGGGCTCAGCCATGAGCTGCTCTGAAAAGCCACCTCATTGCCACTCTAGAAATACCCCCCTCCTGGAACCCAGCACCAACCAGATCTTCCCAATCTACCTGCACATTGAAATCCCCCATGACTATTATAACATTGCCCTTTTGTCATGCACGTTCAGTCTCCCAGTGTAATTTGTAGACCACATCCTTACTACTATTTGGAGGGGGGGGGGGGGTCTGTATATAACTTCCACCAGTGTCTTTTTACCCTTGCAGTTCCTTAGTTCTATCCATGATGATTTAACACTTTCTGACCTTATGTCATCTCTTTCTAAGGATTTGATTTTGTTTGTTACCAATAGAACAACTCCGTCCTGTCTATCTTCCTGCCTGTCCTTTCAGTACAATATGTATCCTTGGACATTAAGCTCCCAGCTATAATCTTTTAGCCATTTTTCAGTGCTGGCTACAACACCATACTTGCCAATCTGCAACAGTGCTACAAGTTCATCAACCTTATTCCGTATACTGCGCGCATTCAAATATAACACCTTCAGTCCTGTATTCACTCTTTTTGATTTTGTCCAGCTTTTATGTTGCAACTCATCCCATTGACTGCAATTTTGCCCTAACATCAACCTCTCCTTGCCAGGAGTTTCACTACACATTGCCTCTGTTTGTAAAATAACCACCTCACCTTCAGCACTATCACTGTGGTTCCCACCCCCTGCCAAATTAGTTTAAACCGACCTGAATAACTCTCACAAGCTACTCACAAGGACATTGGCCCCCCTCGGTTTCAGGTGTAACCAGTCTCTTTTGTACAGGTCATACCTTCCCCAGGAGAGATCCCAATGATCCATAAATCTGAACCCCTGCCCCCTGCACCAGTTCCTCAGCCACACATTCACCCGCCAGATCATCCTATTCTTACATGCCACAAGCAGCAATCCAGAGATTACTATCCTGGAGGTCCTATTTCTCAACTTTCTACCTAGATCCCTAAAATCTCTCTTCAGCATCTCCTCACCTTGTTTACCAATGTCACTGGTGCCAATATGCACCAAGACTTTTGGCTGCTCACCCTTGCCCTTGAGAATGCTATGGACCCAATTTGAGACATTTCTGGGAGGCAATATACAATCCAGGTGTCCCTATCATGCCCACAGAACCTCATCTCTGTTCCTCTGACTAAGGAATCTCCTATCAACACTGCAGTCCTCTTCACCTCTCTGCTCTTCTGACTCAGTGCCAGAGACTCGGTCACTGTGGCCCTTCCCTGGTAGGCCGTCCCACTCAATAGTCTCTAAAGGTGTCTACGTATTATTGAGGGGAATGGCTACAGGGGTACTCTGCACTGGCTGTGCATTTCCCCTCCTTCTCCTGACAGTCGTGAGTGGATCTAGCACCCAAACCCCATGGCACACCATGAATCACAATCCTCTAGTCAAAAAAACAACTGTCCACCATCACCCTGTGCTTCCTATCATCAAGCCAATTGTTTATCCACTTAGCTAGTTCTTCCTGGTTTCTGTGCACCCTTGTCTTCCGGAGCAGCCTCCCAGACAGGGCATTGCCATTATCCATGTGGACAATATCCACCACCCTGCCCTCATAAAACATTTTAATTTTCTCTTCTAAAAACAGATTTATTAGTCATAATTTACCAAACACAAAACTGTGCTGACAATCACTAATCAGTCCTTATCTATCCAAATACCACCAGATCCTGTCCTTCAGTAACTTACTCACCATTGGTGTCAGAGTCACTAACCTGTTGTTCCCTGGCATGCCTCTTCTGTGCCCTTCTTAAATAATGGTATCATGTTAACCACCCTCCAGTCCCAGAACATTGCTATGGCTAAAGATAATTCAGATATCTCTGTAAGACCCTTTACCTTTTCTTCTATAGCTTCCCACAAGGTCTGAGGATACTTTTGACTAGGCCTTCGGAAGCTATCCGCCTTAATATGCTTTAGGACCATCAGCATTCCCATGCAACTCACCTGCATCAATTCCTAGAGTTCCATGATTTTCTCCACAGTAAAAACTGATGAGATATAGTCATCAAAAATCTCTCCCACCTCCTGCGGCTCCACACCTAGACGGCCATGCTGATCTTTAAGGGCTCGTATGTTCTCATTTTTACAATGGAATCACTATGGATTTTCCTTAACCTCACCTACTAAATCTATCTGATACCCTGCTTTTTGCCCTCCCAAATTCCCTAAGTGTAGTCCTACATTTCAGAATCAGGTTTAATATCACAATCATATTTCATGAAATTAGTTGTTTTGCAGCAGCAGTACAGTACCAAACAGTAATAAAAACTATCTGAAACATTGAATGTGTGTCTTCAGGCTCCTGTACCTCCTCCTTGATGGGAGTGATGATGAGAGGGCATATCTTGGGAGATGGGGGTTCTCAATGTTTGATGTACCTTTTTGAGGCATCATCTTTTGAAGGTGTCCTGGATGCTGGGCGGACTGGTGCCCATGATGGAGCTGACTGAGGTTACAACTTTCTCTGATCCACCACCCTGTCAAACCAGGTGGTAATGCATGCAGTTAGAATGCTCGCCACCGTACATCTATTCAAATTTGTGAGAGCTTTTGGTGACGTACCAATTCTCCTCAAACTCCTGATGAAATATAGCTGCTGTCATGCCTTCTTTGTAATTGCATCAATATGTTTGGCCCAGGATAGATTCTGAGACATGTTGACACCCAGGAACTTGAATCTGCTCTATGCTTCCATTTCTGATTCCTTGATGAGGATTGGTGTGTCAACTTACCCTTCCTGAAACCCAGATTTCAATTTCCCTCCCATATACCAATTTGTCACCAGCTGTAATTTGCTCAACAAGTCCAAACTTAAATACAGCATTGGAATTGTACTTAGCCAAACAATCTTAAGTATAAGGTGAGTAGAATGGGGTGGGGGGGGGGGGAAGCTAGGTGCATGGCCTTGTGGTGATACCTATGTTGTTGGTGGGGTGGAGGAAATGTTCTTGCCAATCTGTACTTACTGGGGTCAGCCTGTGTGGAAAACAAGGATCTAGGTGCACAAAGACTCTGGCCTTGGAGATGAGTAATGAGTTTCAAGGGGATGATTGTGTTGAATGCTGAGCTGTTCTCAATGTACGCAAGTACACATGAACACATGTACACATCTTTATTGTCCGGTGGAGTGGGGAGAAGAATCTGGGAAGGGTGCGGTCTGATTATGTGGAAGTGCAAAAGAGGAGGTTGGTGTTCATGAGATTTGTCTTTAACTCTCTGCAGTTTTCTGTGATCATGGTCAGAACAGTTGCCTTACAAGGTTGAGATGCATCTGGATAGGATGGTATATCATCAAAAACTGGCAAGGGTCAACATGGATATGCTCGATTTCTTTAGCCTCCTGAGGAATTAGAGGTACTTGCTGAGCTTTCTTGGCCAATGCATCAACATTGCTGGACTGTACAGTTATGTTCACTCCTCGCAATTTGGTGCTCTGAATCCTCTGAACCTCAGCACTACTGATGTAGACAGGAGCTTCTGTACATCATCTCTTCCTGAAGTCAATGACCAACATGTTTGTTTTGCTGATGTTGGGGGAAAGGCATCATCTCACTCAGCTCTTGATCTCCTTCCTCTACTCCAACTCATCGCTATTTATGTCATCTGCAAACTTATGGATGAAGATAGAGTAGAATTTGGCCAAACAGTCGTGACTGTACAGGGAGCAGGTTTGTGGGGTGGGGGGGTGCACTGAACATGCAGCCTTGTGCAGCACTAGTACTGAGGATAAACATGTCTTCCCTTACTGATTGTGATCTTTTGGTCAGCAAGTCAAGGATCCAGTTGCAAAGGGAGGTGTAGAGTCCCAGTTTCTGGAGTTCCAATAGTTTAATAGTTCCATTTATTATCAGAAAATTAGTTTGTTTGGAATCATGCTGTCGTAGCTGTAGTCAATAAACGAGTCTAGTGAGGATGTCTAAACTGCCCAGATGTTCCAAAGTGTCACACCAGGGAGATGGAGCAGCTAATTAAAAATTAGCTTTATTTGTCATGTGACCATTGAAGCATACAGTGAAATGTGTAGTTTGCATCAACAATCAACACGGACAGAGGATGTACAAGTGCTCCATGCTTCTGGAGCCAACATAGCATGCCCACAACTTCCTATCCTGAACAAGTATGTCTTTGGAAGTGTAAAGAAAATGGAGCTGCTGGAGGAAACCCACTCGGTCATAGAGAGAACGTACAAACTCTTTACAGCCGGCGGTGGAAATTGAACCTCAATGGCTGGAACTGTAAAGCATTATGCTAACTGCTATGCTACTTTGAGAGGCATAGATAGGGTAGACAGTCAGAGTCTTTATCCCAGGACGGAAATGTCAAATACTAGAGCACATGCATTTCAGATGGGATGGCAAAAGTTTAAAGATGTGAGAATCAGGTTTCTGACAGAGATGGGTACTTGCTAAGGGGTGGTAGTGGAAGCAGATACAATAGTGGTGTCTAAGAGGCAACTGAAAAGCCACATGAACATCAGGGAATGGAAGGCTATTGGACCACGTGCAGACAGAAGGCATTAGTTGGGATTGGTATGATGATTGGCACAGATATGGTGGGCTGAAGGGCCTGTGTTGTACTGTTATATGTTCTAAAACCCAACACTTGTCACTAGACAGGAGTATCTCAACAATATCAGAAAGCTGGTCCCGGCAAACATCCCTAAAAGAATTCCAGAGGGAGGGAGGAGAGGGGGAGGAGCTCAGGGAAGGAATGCCAAGCTTGGTGGCATTAGCAGCTGTGGGGAGGGTCAGCAGAGCAGAGGTGGTCTGGAGCACTGAAGATCTCAGACAGCATGGTTTTTAGCTGTCGATTTTTGGGTATAGTCCCGGAGGGAGGAGGGGCTGAGAGTAACACATGGAGAATGGAGTGGCCTCACTGATCACTCCCTGTTACTGGGTGTAACACAGGGAGAGTGGATCCCTGTTACTGGGTATAACACAGGGAGACTGGATCCCTGTTACTGGGTGTAACACAGGGAGACTGGATCCCTGTTACTGGGAGTAACACAGGGAGAGTGGATCCCTGTTACTGGGTGTAACACCGGGAGAGTGGATCCCTGTTATTGGGAGTAACGCAGGGAAAGTGGATCCCTGTTACTGGGAGTAACACAGGGAGAGTGGATCCCTGTTACTGGGTGTAATGCAGGGAGAGTGGATCCCTGTTACTGGGAGTAACGCAGGGAGAGTGGATCCCTGTTACTTGGAGTAATGCAGGGAGAGTGGATCCCTGTTACTGGGAGTAACACAGGGAGAGTGGATCCCTGTTACTGGGCGTAACTCAGGGAGAGTGGATCCCTGTTACTGGGAGTAACACAGGGAGAGTGGATCCCTGTTACTGGGTGTAACACAGGGAGAGTGGATCCCTGTTACTGGGTGTAACACAGGGAGAGTGGATCCCTGTTACTGGGTGTAACACAGGGAGAGTGGATCCCTGTTACTGGGAGTAACACAGGGAGAGTGGATCCCTGTTACTGGGAGTAACACAGGGAGAGTGGATCAGTGTTACTGGGAGTAACGCAGGGAGAGTGGATCCCTGTTACTGGGAGTAACGCAGGGAGAGTGGATCCCTGTTACTGGGTGTAATGCAGGGAGAGTGGATCCCTGTTACTGGGAGTAACACAGGGAGACTGGATCCCTGTTACTTGGAGTAACACAGGGAGAGTGGATCCCTGTTACTGGGAGTAACACAGGGAGAGTGGATCCCTGTTACTGGGTGTAACTCAGGGAGAGTGGATCCCTGTTACTGGGAGTAACACAGGGAGAGTGGATCCCTGTTACTGGGTGTAACACAGGGAGAGTGGATCCCTGTTACTGGGAGTAACACAGGGAGAGTGGATCCCTGTTACTGGGAGTAACACAGGGAGAGTGGATCAGTGTTACTGGGTGTAACACAGGGAGAGTGGATCCCTGTTACTGGGTGTAACACAGGGAGAGTGGATCCCTGTTACTAGGAGTAACACAGGGAGAGTGGATCACTGTTACTGGGTGTAACACAGGGAGACTGGATCCCTGTTACTGGGTGTAACACAGGGAGAGTGGATCCCTGTTACTGGGAGTAACACAGGGAGAGTGGATCACTGTTACTGGGAGTAACACAGGGAGAGTGGATCACTGTTACTGGGTGTAACACAGGGAGAGTGGATCCCTGTTACTGGGAGTAACACAGGGAGAGTGGATCACTGTTACTGGGTGTAACACAGGGAGAGTGGATCCCTGTTACTGGGAGTAACACAGGGAGAGTGGATCACTGTTACTGGGTGTAACACAGGGAGAGTGGATCCCTGTTACTGGGAGTAACACAGGGAGAGTGGATCACTGTTACTGGGTGTAACACAGGGAGAGTGGATCACTGTTACTGGGTGTAACACAGGGAGAGTGGATCACTGTTACTGGGAGTTCCATGGATTTCACTGCCTGGTCCTTTGATGGCGGAATTGTGCTTTGACGGGGTGTTAACTTGCAGAATCGTGGAAATGTGTTATCAACATTTCCGAGTAACACATACAAAATGCTGGAGGAACTCAGCAGGCCAGGCAGCATCTATGGAAATGGAAGCGTTTCAGCTCCAAATATCGACTGTACTCTTTTCCATAGATGTTGCCTGGCCTGCTGAGTTCCTCCAGCATTTTGTGTGAGTGGCTCGGATTTCCAGCATCTGCAGATATTCTCTTGTTTACCAACATGTCCGGATTTGATTCCTGAAATTAAACTTGTATTTGCTGACATCTTGCACAATCCCAGCTGCGGAGTAGGAGGTTCCAGGATTGAGAACAGTGACTTTGTTCCCAATCAGGATGGGTCCCTTACCCAGTGGGGAAGCTTTGGATTCAGTCCGTGGATCCCACTTAGACACCAAGATCTCTCCAAATACCCTTCAATTCCATCCATAAAGTACTTCATAGTTCTAACTTTTCTGTGGAAGTGAGTGACTTTCCCAGCACTTTCCACTTACCATACCCTTGCCCATTCACTCTGCCAGACAATAAGAAGTCTGGTCTAACTTGGCAGACCTTTCCCAGTTGGACCAGATGCCTTAATGTCTTGGCTTAAGTTAGGACATTGACAAAATAATTGCAGGTGAGAAGTCAGATTGTGACAAAGTGACAAAGGCAAGGGGAAGGGTTTCAGCAGAAGGAGGAGACAAAAACAAGTGGCAGTATAGGCAGTGAAAAGAAAATAATCTGCAGGCTGAGTGTGGTGAACTACATATACCTGTCTGGACACGCCCCCTGATGACTGCTCCTGTGGCATCTCCCACAGACCCCGGCATAAAGGCGATTGAGGTCTGAGCCCGGCCTCTCTGTCTCCAGGATGTAGTATGGTGGTCACTCACTGCTTGTTCCTTCTTCCAGTCAATAAAAACCGATACCTCGCTTCTACGTCTCAGAGTGAGTTATTGATGGTGCATCAATTTTATTGACTGGAAGTTTTAAAACATGGAAAGCGTTTTACATCCGGAAAAATTGGATTTGGACCCTCAAGACCCTGAAGCAGCTCTTGCCTTTGAACTCTGGCTTGCATGCTTCCAATCATACTTGGAGGAGGTTTGTGCAACTGAACCCGCTGTTATGCACAGAATTCTCCTCTCGAGGGTCACCCCAAAAGTTTATTCACTTATCAGGGACCTGTCGACCTACGAAGGGGCACTAGACGCCCTCAAAAGACAGTACCTGCGGCCGGTGAACACCGTCTACGCAAGACATCACTTAGCTACGCGACGACAGCGGCCTGGAGAACCAAGCGCCCAGTTTCTCCGAGCCCTACAGACACTCGTCCGAACTTGTGATTGCAAAATACTCATGGCGGAACAGCATGCGGAGCTGCTAGTACGAGATGCCTTTGTGACAGGAATAAGGTCAGTGTACGTACGGCAATGGCTGCTGGAAAATGCCGATCTTACCTTACGCTCGGCGATCGAGACGGCCGACACGCTGGAGGCTGCTCTGCACAACGCTGACGCTGTTCAGTCGCACTATTCCCCGCTGGTTCCGTGGACACCTCAGACCCCGCTGCCGCCGGTTCCCGCGAGCGAATTTGCCAACGCCGCTGCCAGTCACGATTTCACGAACTTCCCGAACCCGACCACGGCTGTGGCCAGGCAAAAGCCTGAGCTGTGTTATTTCTGCGGACTCGAAAATCACCCCCGAAAATGTTGCCCGGCTCAAGAGGCGACCTGCTCCAGCTGCAGGAAGAAGGGCCATTTCGCCAAGCTCTGTAAGTCTAAGCTACGAGCGGGGTTGGGCAGCGTGGCGTGTGAGACATGGGGGCCGCCATCTTGCATGCCCGGATGTGGGTGGCCATCTTTGTCGGCGTCAACATGCCCCGCCCCCTACCCGTGTGAGACATGGGGGCTGCCATCTTGCATGCCCGGATGTGGGTGGCCATCTTTGTCGGCGTCAACATGCCCCGTCCCCTACCCGTGTGAGACATGGGGGCTGCCATCTTGCATGCCCGGATGTGGGTGGCCATCTTTGTCGGCGTCAACATGCCCGGCCCCCTACCCGTGTGAGACGTGGGGGCTGCCATCTTGCATGCCCGGATGTGGGCGGCCATCTTTGTCGGTTCAACATGCCCCACCCCCGACCCGTGTGAGACGTGGGGGCTGCCATCTTGCATGCCCGGATGTGGGCGGCCATCTTTGTCGGTTCAACATGCCCCACCCCCGACCCGTGTGAGACGTGGGGGCTGCCATCTTGCATGCCCGGATGTGGGCGGCCATCTTTGTCGGCGTCAACATGCCCCGCCCCCGACCCGTCAGTGTTCGCCGGGCACCAAGCCGGCTCAACTCTGGCCACCGTAACCCTCGACTAAAGCGCCCCACACCAGCTAGCAAGGTCAATGATGGACATCCTGGTGGAAGGGCACAGGACTTGCTGCCTGTTTGACACAGGCAGCACCGTGAGTTTTATTGACCCGGACACGGTGCAACGCTGCGGACTTGTGACACGGCCGGTAAGTCAGAGGGTCACCATGGCTTCTGGGTCACATTCCACAGACATCTGGGTGGGTTGTGTAGTGACATTGGTGGTGCAGGGCACAGAATATCGGAACTTTGCGCTACTGGTCATGCCTCAACTGTGCGCGCCTGTGCTATTGGGGCTGGACTTCCAGAGCCACCTCGAAAGTGTGACTATGGCATATGACGGGCCCCTCCCACCACTCACTGTCAGGAATCCTCAGTTTGGTGGGACTTCGTCATATACCCCGCTACTGACCACACACACACACACCGAACCACACGTCCCGCCCAGCACCATGCCGACAGCCATGCTACTGACACCACTTGCAGCCTCTCCACCCTCAAGATCCCTCCCCCATTGCTGTTCGCCAACCTGACCCCCAACTGTAAACCGGTGGTGACTAAAAGCAGGAGGTACAGCGCAGGGGACAGGGCCTTCATTCAGTCGGAGGTGCAGCGGCTGCTCAGGGAGGGGATCATTGAGCCAAGCACAAGCCCTTGGCGGTCCCAGGTGGTTGTTGTTCGGACTGGGCAGAAAAATAGGATGGTAGTGGACTATAGTCAAACCATCAATAGGTTCACGCAGCTTGACGCGTACCCCCTACCCCGCATCTCGGATATGGTCAACCAGATAGCTCAGTACAAGGTGTACTCGACAATAGATCTGAAATCCGCTTATCACCAGCTCCCCATCCGCCCAGAGGACCGCCCCTACACCGCCTTCAAGGTGGGCGGCAGGCTCTATCACTTCCTGCGCATCCCCTTCGGTGTCACAAATGGGGTCTCAGTCTTCCAGAGGGAAATGGACCGGATGGTGGACCAGTGCCAACTGAAGGCCACATTTCCCTATCTGGATAACATCACCATCTGTGGTCGTGACTGGTTGGATCACGACGCCAACCTCCAACGATTTTTCCAAGTGGCCGAAGCTCTGAACCTTACTTATAACAGGGACAAGTGTGTGTTCGGAACCACCCGACTCGCTATCCTTGGGTATCTCGTGGAAAATGGGGTCATTGGCCCTGACCCCGACCGTATGCGCCCCCTGTTAGAACTCCCTCTTCCCACCACTCTCAAAGCCCTCAGACGGTGCCTGGGCTTCTTTTCCTATTACGCCCAATGGGTCCCCCATTACGCAGACAAGGCCCGCCCCCTGGTCAAGTCTACCACATTTCCCCTCTCTGCCGAGGCCCGCGCAACCTTCAGCTGCATTAAAGGGGACATTGCCAAAGCAACGATGCATGCGGTGGACGAGACCATTCCCTTCCAAGTAGAGAGTGACACCTCCGATTTCGCGCTGGTTGCTACCCTCAATCAGGCAGGAAGGCCAGTAGCATTCTTCTCTCATACCCTTCAGGGCCCTGAAATTTGGCACTCTGCAGTGGAGAAAGAAGCCCAGGCCATAGTGGAAGCTATTAGGCACTGGAGGCACTATCTCGCCGGCAAAAGGTTCACCTTGCTGACCGACCAGCGCTCAGTTGTGTTCATGTTAAGCAACCAACAGCAGGGCAAAATCAAAAATGATAAAATTTTGCGGTGGAGAATAGAACTCTCCACCTACAACTATGATATCCTGTACCGGCCTGGAAGGCTCAATGAGCCCCCTGATGCCCTATCCCGGGGAGCATGTGCCAGCGTGCAGCTCGACCGGCTATACACCCTCCATGCAGATCTTTGCCATCCGGGGGTCAACCGATTTTACCATTTTGTGAAAGCCCGGAACCTGCCGTACTCCCTTGAGGAAATCAGGACGATGACCAGGGACTGCCAAGTCTGCGCTGAGTGCAAACTGCACTTCTACCGTCCTGACAAGGCGCAACTTGTCAAGGCCACCGGCCCTTTTGAGCGACTGAGTGTTGACTTTAAGGGCCCCCTTCCCTCCACCGACCGCAATGTCTATTTTCTCAATATTATCGATGAGTACTCGCAGTTCCCCTTTGCCATTCCCTGCCCCGACACCACTACCACGTCCGTCATAAAAGCCCTGTGCCAGCTCTTCACTCTGTTCGGATATCCCTGCTATATCCACAGTGATAGAGGGTCCTCCTTTATGAGTGACGAGCTGCGCCGGTACCTGCTAGCTAGGGGTATTGCTACTAGTCGGACCACGAGTTATAATCCCTGGGAAATGGACAGGTGGAGAGGGAGGCCACACTTTTAGCCCTTAAGTCAAAAGGGTTGCCGGTCTCTCGATGGCAGGAGGTCCTCCCTGAGGCACTCCACTCTATCCGCTCCCTGTTATGTACGTCCACCAATGCCACCCCTCACGAACGCCTATTCTCTTTTCCCAGGAAGTCTGTCACTGGGACCACCCTACCGGCTTGGCTGACATCCCCAGGGCCAGTGCTGCTCCGGAAACATGTGAGGAGTAATAAATACTCCCCGCTGGTCGAGAGGGTTCACCTTCTACATGCGAACCCCCAGTATGCCTACGTGGTCTTACCTGATGGGCGGGAGGACACGGTCTCCATCCGCGACCTGGGGCCCGCAGGAGCAGCAGACCACTACCCCGAACACTCCCCGGTAACTATGAACCCTGTACCTGAGGTGACACCGCGCACACCAAACCCTACACTGACCCCTCACGACACTCATATACCGGGCGTCTTGTACGCGTATATTCCAGGGGCCTCGCACACGCGTGAGGGATCACTGACGCCTAGTGGGCTGACACCTCCAGTTAGGCCGGAACCAGCACAACCACTGTCTCCGGTGCAAGCACCACCGACATCTGTGCAATCACCACCACCGGCACCTGTGCAATCACCACCGGCACCTGTGCAATCACCACCACCGGCACCTGTGCAATCACCACCACCGGCATCTGTGCAATCCCCACCGGCACCTGTGCAATCATCACCACCAGCATCTGTGCAATCCCCACCACCGGCACCTGTGCAATCCCCACCACCGGCACCTGTGCAATCACCACCAGCACCTGTGCAATCCCCACCACCAGCATCTGTGCAATCACCACCACCAGCACCTGTGCAATCACCACCACCGGCACCTGTGCAATCACCACCAGCACCTGTGCAATCCCCACCACCAGCATCTGTGCAATCACCACCACCGGCACCTGTGCAATCACCACCACCGGCATCTGTGCAATCCCCACCACCGGCACCTGTGCAATCCCCACCACCGGCACCTGTGCAATCACCACCAGCACCTGTGCAATCCCCACCACCAGCATCTGTGCAATCACCACCACCAGCACCTGTGCAATCACCACCACCGGCACCTGTGCAATCACCACCAGCACCTGTGCAATCCCCACCACCAGCATCTGTGCAATCACCACCACCGGCACCTGTGCAATCACCACCACCGGCATCTGTGCAATCATCACCACCGGCACCTGTGCAATCACCACCACCGGCATCTGTGCAATCACCACCACCGGCATTTGTGCAATCACCACCACCAGCACCTGTGCAATCACCACCGGCACCTGTGCAATCACCACCACCAGCACCTGTGCAATCACCACCACCGGCACCTGTGCAATCACCACCAGCACCTGTGCAATCCCCACCACCAGCATCTGTGCAATCACCACCACCAGCACCTGTGCAATCACCACCGGCACCTGTGCAATCCCCACCACCGGTACCTGTGCAATCCCCACCACCAGCACCTGTGCAATCACCACTGGCATCTGTGCAATCCCCACCACCAGCACCTGTGCAATCACCACCGGCACCTGTGCAATCACCACCACCGGCATCTGTGCAATCACCACCACCGGCATCTGTGCAATCATCACCACCGGCACCTGTGCAATCACCACTACCGGCACCTGTGCAATCACCACTGGCATCTGTGCAATCACCACTACCAGCACCTGTGCAATCACCACCACCGGCACCTGTACAATCACCACCACCGGCATCTGTGCAATCATCACCACCGGCACCTGTGCAATCATCACCACCGGCACCTGTGCAATCACCACCACCGGCATCTGTGCAATCATCACCACCGGCACCTGTGCAATCACCACCACCGGCCCCTGTGCAATCACCACCACCGGCACCTGTGCAATCACCACTACCAGCACCTGTGCAATCACCACCGGCATCTGTGCAATCCCCACTGGCACCTGTGCAATCACCACCACCGGCACCTGTGCAATCACCACCACCGGCACCTGTGCAATCACCACCACTGGCACCTGTGCAATCACCACCAGCACCTGTGCAATCACCACCACCGGCATCTGTGCAATCATCACCACCGGCACCTGTGCAATCACCACCACTGGCACCTGTGCAATCACCACCTCCGGCACCTGTGCAATCCCCACCACCGGCACCTGTGCAATCACCACCTCCGGCACCTGTGCAATCACCACCACCGGCACCTGTGCAATCACCACCTCCGGCACCTGTGCAATCACCACCGGCACCTGTGCAATCCCCACCACCGGCACCTGTGCAATCACCACCTCCGGCACCTGTGCAATCACCACCTCCGGCACCTGTGCAATCCCCACCACCGGCACCTGTGCAATCCCCACCACCGGCACCTGTGCAATCACCACCTCCGGCACCTGTGCAATCACCACCACCGGCACCTGTGCAATCACCACTACCAGCACCTGTGCAATCACCACCTCCGGCACCTGTGCAATCCCCACCACCGGCACCTGTGCAATCACCACCTCCGGCACCTGTGCAATCACCACCTCCGGCACCTGTGCAATCCCCACCACCGGCATCTGTGCAATCACCACCGGCATCTGTGCAATCACCACTACCATCACCTGTGCAATCACCACTACCAGCACCTGTGCAATCACCACCACCGGCATCTGTGCAATCATCACCACCGGCACCTGTACAATCACCACCGGCACCTGTGCAATCACCACCACTGGCACCTGTACAATCACCACCAGCACCTGTACAATCACCACCGGCACCTGTGCAATCATCACCACCAGCACCTGTGCAATCACCACCACTGGCACCTGTGCAATCCCCACCACCGGAACCTGTGCAATCCCCACCACCAGCACCTGTGCAATCACCACCGGCATCTGTGCAATCACCACTACCACCACCTGTGCAATCACCACTACCAGCACCTGTGCAATCACCACCACCGGCATCTGTGCAATCATCACCACCGGCACCTGTGCAATCACCACTACCAGCACCTGTGCAATCCCCACCACCAGCACCTGTGCAATCACCACCACCGGCACCTGTGCAATCACAACCTCCGGCACCTGTGCAATCACCACCACCGGCACCTGTGCAATCCCCACTGGCACCTGTGCAATCACCACCACCGGCACCTGTGCAATCACCACCACCGGCACCTGTGCAATCACCACCAGCACCTGTGCAATCACCACCACCGGCATCTGTGCAATCATCACCACCGGCACCTGTGCAATCACCACCACTGGCACCTGTGCAATCACCACCAGCACCTGTACAATCACCACCGGCACCTGTGCAATCACCACCACTGGCACCTGTGCAATCATCACCACCAGCACCTGTGCAATCCCCACTACCGGTACCTGTGCAATCACCACCACCGGCATCTGTGCAATCATCACCACCGGCACCTGTGCAATCACCACCACCGGTACCTGTGCAATCACCACCACCGGCATCTGTGCAATCATCACCACCGGCACCTGTGCAATCATCACCACCGGCATCTGTGCAATCATCACCACCAGCACCTGTGCAATCCCCACTACCGGTACCTGTGCAATCACCACCACCGGCATCTGTGCAATCATCACCACCGGCACCTGTGCAATCACCACCACCAGCATCTGTGCAATCATCACCACCAGCACCTGTGCAATCCCCACTACCGGTACCTGTGCAATCACCACCACCGGCATCTGTGCAATCATCACCACCAGCACCTGTGCAATCCCCACTACCGGTACCTGTGCAATCACCACCACCGGCATCTGTGCAATCATCACCACCGGCACCTGTGCAATCACCACCACCAGCATCTGTGCAATCACCACTACCAGCACCTGTGCAATCACCACCACCACCACCTGTGCAATCACCACTACCAGCACCTGTGCAATCACCACCACCGGCACCTGTGCAATCACCACCTCCGGCACCTGTGCAATCCCCACCACCAGCATCTGTGCAATCACCACTACCACCACCTGTGCAATCACCACTACCAGCACCTGTGCAATCACCTCCACCGGCATTTGTGCAATCATCACCACCGGCACCTGTGCAATCACAACCACCGGCACCTGTGCAATCACCACCAGCACCTGTACAATCACCACCACTGGCACCTGTGCAATCACCACCCCCAGCACCTGTGCAATCACCACCACTGGCACTTGTGCAATCATCACCACCAGCACCTGTGCAATCACCACCACCGTCACCTGTGCAATCACCACCACCGTCACCTGTGCAATCACCACCACCGGCACCTGTGCAATCACCACCACCGTCACCTGTGCAATCACCACCACCGTCACCTGTGCAATCACCACCACCGGCACCTGTGCAATCACCACCACCGTCACCTGTGCAATCACCACCACCAGCACCTGTGCAATCACTACCACCACCACCTGTGCAATCACTACCACCAGCACCTGTGCAATCACCAGCGGCACCTGTGCAATCACTACCACCAGCACCTGTGCAATCACCACCACCTGTGCAATCACTACCACCAGCACCTGTGCAATCACCAGCGGCACCTGTGCAATCACTACCACCAGCACCTGTGCAATCACCACCACCTGTGCAATCACTACCACCAGCACCTGTGCAATCACCAGCGGCACCTGTGCAATCACCAGCGGCACCTGTGCAATCACCACCACCGGCACCTGTGTAATCACCACCACCAGCACCTGTGCAATCACCACTGGCACCTGTGCAATCACCACCAGCACCTGTGCAATCACCAGCGGCACCTGTGCAATCACCACCACCGGCATCTGTGCAATCACCACCACCAGCACCTGTGCAATCACCACCGGCACCTGTGCAATCACCACCACCAGCACCTGTGCAATCACCACCGGCACCTGTGCAATCACCACCACCAGCACCTGTGCAATCACCACTGGCACCTGTGCAATCACCCCCAGCACCTGTGCAATCACCAGCGGCACCTGTGCAATCACTACCACCAGCACCTGTACAATCACCACCACCGGCACCTGTGCAATCACCACCGGCACCTGTGCAATTACCACCGGCTCCTGTGCAATCACCACCACCGGCACCTGTGCAATCACCACCACCAGCACCTGTGCAATCCCCACCACCGGCACCTGTGCAATCACCACCACCAGCACCTGTGCAATCACTACCACCAGCACCTGTACAATCACCACCGGCACCTGTGCAATCACCACCAGCACCTGTGCAATCACCACCACCGGTACCTGTGCAATCACCACCACCAGCACCTGTGCAATCACTACCACCAACACCTGTGCAATCATCACCACCGGTACCTGTACAATCACCACCACCAGCACCTGTGCAATCACCACCAGCACCTGTGCAATCACCACCACCGGTACCTGTGCAATCACCACCACCGGCACCTGTGCAATCACCACCACCAGCACCTGTGCAATCCCCACCACCGGCACCTGTGCAATCACCACCACCAGCACCTGTGCAATCACCACCACCAGCACCTGTGCAATCACCACCGGCACCTGTGCAATCACCACCACCAGCACCTGTGCAATCACCACCGGCACCTGTGCAATCACCACCACCAGCACCTGTGCAATCACCACTGGCACCTGTGCAATCACCCCCAGCACCTGTGCAATCACCAGCGGCACCTGTGCAATCACTACCACCAGCACCTGTACAATCACCACCACCGGCACCTGTGCAATCACCACCGGCACCTGTGCAATTACCACCGGCTCCTGTGCAATCACCACCACCGGCACCTGTGCAATCACCACCACCAGCACCTGTGCAATCCCCACCACCGGCACCTGTGCAATCACCACCACCAGCACCTGTGCAATCACTACCACCAGCACCTGTACAATCACCACCGGCACCTGTGCAATCACCACCAGCACCTGTGCAATCACCACCACCGGTACCTGTGCAATCACCACCACCAGCACCTGTGCAATCACTACCACCAACACCTGTGCAATCATCACCACCGGTACCTGTACAATCACCACCACCAGCACCTGTGCAATCACCACCAGCACCTGTGCAATCACCACCACCGGTACCTGTGCAATCACCACCACCGGCACCTGTGCAATCACCACCACCAGCACCTGTGCAATCCCCACCACCGGCACCTGTGCAATCACCACCACCAGCACCTGTGCAATCACCACCACCGGCACCTGTGCAATCACCACCACCAGCACCTGTGCAATCACCACCACCGGTACCTGTGCAATCCCCACCACCAGCACCTGTGCAATCCCCACCACCAGCACCTGTGCAATCACCACCAGCACCTGTGCAATCACCACCAGCACCTGTACAATCACCACCACCAGCACCTGTGCAATCATCACCACCGGCACCTGTGCAATCACCACCACCGGCATCTGTGCAATCACCACCACCAGCACCTGTGCAATCCCCACCACCTGTGCAATCACCACCACCGGCACCTGTGCAATCCCCACCACCAGCACCTGTGCAATCCCCACCACCAGCATCTGTGCAATCACCACCACCGGCACCTGTGCAATCATCACCACCAGCACCTGTGCAATCACCACCGGCACCTGTGCAATCACCACCGGCACCTGTGCAATCATCACCACCGGCACCTGTGCAATCACCACCACCGGCACCTGTGCAATCACCACCACCAGCACCTGTGCAATCACCACCAGCAGCACCTGTGCAATCCCCACCACCGGCACCTGTGCAATCACCACCAGCACCTGTGCAATCCCCACCACCGGCACCTGTGCAATCACCACCACCGGCACCTGTGCAATCCCCACCACCAGCACCTGTGCAATCCCCACCACCGGCACCTGTGCAATCACCACCACCAGCACCTGTGCAATCACCACCACCGGCACCTGTGCAATCCCCACCACCGGCACCTGTGCAATCATCACCACTGGCACCTGTACAATCACCACCAGCACCTGTACAATCACCACCGGCACCTGTGCAATCACCACCAGCACCTGTGCAATCACCACCACCGGCACCTGTGCAATCACCACCACCGGCACCTGTGCAATCACCACCAGCACCTGATAGACTTAACCTGTAAATATACTTGTAAGAAACTTCGCCCCATGGGGACTCTCTTTAAAACAAAGGGGAGGGTGAATGTGGTGAACTACATATACCTGTCTGGACACGCCCCCCGCTGACTGCTCCTGTGGCTCCTCCCACAGACCCCTGTATAAAGGTGATGGAGGTCTGAGCCCGGCCTCTCAGTCTCCAGGATGTAGTATGGTGGTCACTCACTGCTTGTTCCTTCTTCCAGTCAATAAAAGCCGATACCTCGCTTCTACGTCTCAGAGTGAGTTATTGATGGTGCATCACTGAGTTAACATGCCAGATGAAGGGTCTCAACCCAAAACATTGACTATCCATTTCCCTCCTGATCCACAGTGATCACAACTCTATCTCCTTTACCATGGCGCTGGAGAGGGATAGGAACAGACAATTTGGGAAAACATTTAACTGAGGTAGGGGGAAATATGATGCTATTAGGCAGGAACTTGGGAGCATAAATTGGGAGCAGGTGTTCTCAGGGAAATGTACAGCAGAAATGTGGCAAATGTTCAGGGAACAGATGCATTGCTTTCCGAAGAGCTCTTGTTCCACTGAGGCAGGGAAAGGATGGTTGGGTAAAAGAAGCATGGCATACAAAGGATGTAGAAAATCTAGTTAAGAAGAATAGAAAAGCTTACGAAAGGTTCAAGAAACGAGGTACTGATAGAGTTCTAGAAAATGACAGGGGTGCCAGGAAGGAGCTCAGGAATGAAATCAGGAGAGCCAGAAGGGCCATGAGAAGACCTTGGCGGGCAGGATTAAAGAAAACCCCAAGGCATTCTACAAGTATGTGAAGAGCAAGAGGATGAACCGTGTGAGAATAGGGCCAATCAGGTGCAATGGTGGAAACATGTGCATGGAGTCGGAGGAGGTAGTGGAGGAACTTAATGAATACTTTGCTCCAGTATTCACTAGGGAAAAGGACCTTGGTAATTGTGGAGATGACTTACAGTGGTCTAAACTGCTTGAGCATATAGATGTTAAGAAAGAGGATCTGCTGGAACTTTTGAAAGGTATTAAGTTAGATAAGTCACTGGGACCGGACAAGATATATCTCAGGTTACTGTGGGAAGCAAGGGAGGAGATTGCTGAGCCTCTGCTGATGATTTTTGCATCATCAGTAGGGATGGGAGAAGTACCAGAGGATTGGAAGGTTGCAAACATCATTCCCTTGTTCAAGAAAGGGAGCAGAGATAACCCAGGAAATTATAGACCAGTGAGTCTTACTTCAGTGGTTGGTAAGTTGTTGGAGAAGATCCTGAGAGGCAGGATTTATGATTTATGATTTATTTTTGGAGAGACAATTTGATTAAGGATAGTCAGCATGGCTTTGTCAGGGGCTGGTTGTGCCTTATGAACCTAATTGAATTCTTTGAGGATGTAACAAAACACATTGATGAAGGTCGAGCAGTGGATGTAGTGTATATGGATTTCAGTAAGGCACTTGATAAGGTTCCCCATGCAAGGCTCATTCAGAACATAATGAGGCATTGGGTCTAAGGAGACCTTGCTTTGTGGATTCAGAATTGGCGAGCCCACGGAAGGCAAAGGGTGGTTGTTAATAGTTCGTATTCTGCATGGAGGACAGTGACCAGTGGTGTGCCTCAGGGATCTGTTCTGGGACCCCTCCCCTTTGTGATTTTTATTAATGACCTGGATGGGTTAGTAAGTCTGCTGATGACACAAAAGTTGTGGGTGTTGTGGATAGTCTGGAGGGTTGTCAAAGGTTACAGCGGGACATCGATAGGATGCAGAACTGGACTGAGAAGTGGCAGATGAAGTTTAACCCAGATAAGTGTGAAGTGACTCATTTTGGTAGGTCAAATTCGAAGACAGAATATAATATTAATGGTAAGGCTCTAGGCAGTGTGGAGGATCAGTGAGATCTTGGGGGTCCATGTCCATAAGACACACAGAGCTATTGTGCAGGTTGATAGTGTTGTTAAGAAGGCGTATGATGTGTTGGCCTTCATCAACCGTGGGATTGAGTTCAAGAGCTGTGAGGTAATGTTAAGGCTGTCGAAGACCGAGGTTTCCAGTGATGTCATCGTCGAGAATGGCAGCTTAAGTCACTAGCTCCTCCAGAAAAACGCGTATTAAGCCCCATTAACCCGTCGAATATAATATTTTTCAAAAAATATTTGAACTGAAAAGAGGGGCAAGAATGGGGAGAAGAAATGGAAATAAAAAAAGCACACTGCGGAGCCTGCTTCCAAGAGGAGTGCAGCGAGCGGCTCTCCGACCCGACTGCACGCGAGCGAGGTGGCCACTGGGCCTCGTTCAGGCAAAGCAGCGAATGTCTTCGAAATCCTGAAAGAAATAATGGAGGTCCAGAAAGATATAAAGCAGCAGCTCCGTGACATTAAGGCTGAGCTCGCCAGCGTTAATCAAAAAATAGCGGTGGCAGAGACTCGCATTGAGAAGGTGGAAGATCGCGTTCAAAACGTGGAACGGATACTGAGCAAGACAATAAAAATATTAAATCACCAAGAAGGTAAACTGCTTGATCTGGAGAGAAGATCATGGCGGAAAAATATCAGAATCTACAACGTTCCTGAAGGAGCGGAGGGCCCATCTATGACGGAGTTTGTCGGAAAATTACTGCAGTACGCGCTGGATCTTCCCCCGGCTATGAAGCTGGAAGTCGAAAGAGCACACCGTGCGCTAGCCCCAAAGCCTACCCAGGATAGAAAGCCACGCTCAATTGTAATAAAATTCCTTCGGTACAGCACCAAGGCAGAGATTCTACGAAAGGCCTGGGGTAAGAAGAGAGTGCTTTTAGAGGTTAAATTAATATATTTCGACCAAGATTACCCCCCCCCCCCCCACGGTCCTCCAGAAACGCAAAGAATACTCCGAAGTAAAGAGAGTACTAAAACAAAATAAGATTAGATTTCAAACTCCGTACCCTGCTAAACTTCGAGTGTTTTATGACAACGGGACTCAGTTGTACCAGACGGTGGAAGAGGCGACCACAGACATGAAGGCCAGAGGGTTGCCCGTCAGCATGAGCAAAACGAAAGAAAGCCTGGCTGAGGAATTGTCCCACTCGGCTTGGGAAATAGTGCGAGAAACAAGAAGGCAGGAGATGGGAGGAGGCCGAAAGAAACATATCAGGAAGAGACCGGGAGTTTCCCAAAGACAGTCCTCACCCCCTTCAAAAGAGCCATAATGTTTGGCTAACTTTAAAAATGTTGAGAAGCTAAACAGAAGCAAAAGTACATGGTGATATACCTATCTCGAGAAATACTTATTATAATGTGGATTTTATATTACTTAGTTGTTATTCTTTATTCACTCACTTACTCCTTTTTCCCCACCAAAATGAGAATATACATATATATGTATGTATATATGTGTGTGTGTGTGTGTGTGTGTGTGTGTGTGTGTGTGTGTGTGTGTGTGTGTGTGTGTGTGTGTGTGTGTGTGTGTGTGTGTATATATATATATATACATATATATATATATATAGGAGGAGTACACAGGGAAATCTTTTCTGTGTAATGGATTTGTTCACTGACTTTTATGAATACTGCAATGGGGGCCCTCAACTCACAAATAAGAAGGGTTATCCCCCACAACTAGACATTTCCTCTAGCTCAACGCAGGGTCATTTACTAGAGACCTCAGCCTTGGAATCACACGTTCATTGCCATTTTTGTTATTATTTGAGTTTCTTGGTTCTTATTTGTTCAGGGAGTAGATCGATTAAGTTTTATTCTAATTTCAATGATACATTGACAGATAAATACAGATGGCTAAGGAGAAGGTAAAATTCACTTCTTTTAATGTAAATGGGCTATTAAATCCAATCAAACGTTAGAGAATTTTATCCAAAATGAAAAAAGAACAAGCCCATGTAGTACATTTACAGGAAACTCATTTAAGTGATAATGAGCGTAAAAAACTAGAGAATGGGCTTCACTAATCTGTTTTTCTCCTCATATAAACCAGGACATAGGAGAGGAGTTGCTATTCTTATCTCAATTAAGCTAAATTTTGAAAAAATATTCGAAATGGGAGATAAAGAGGGCAGATATATTCTGGTAAGAGAGAATATAGACGGCAATTCAGTTACTCTATTGAATATATACGCACCCCCGGGAAGTGATATTGGTTTCTTTCAGAAAATTACTGATATTATGGTAACGGAAACAGAAGGTCTCCTGATATGTGGGGGAGACTTAAATTTACAATTACAACCAAACTTAGGCTCTTCCAATAGAAAAACCTATGAAACAAAACCTTTACATAAGAAAGTTAATACACTTTTTGAGGATGTTGGTTTAGTTGATATATGGAGGGACCTTTTCCCTGAGAGAAGGGATTACACTCACTATTCTGCTCCACATTCTGTATATACAAGAATAGACTATTTCATAACATTTGGAAAACACAAAGACAAATAAACACCTGTGGAATTGGGACACTAGATGTAAGTGACCATGCACCTATATAATTATCTGTTGATTTTGATCTACAACCAAAGAATACTATTTGGAAACTAAATTCAAGTCTACTCAATGATCCAAACTTTAAGGAACAAATTAAACAAGAAATTGGTCACTACCTAGAATTTAATGATAATGGAGAGGTTTCACCTCCTATTTTATGGGATACTCTGAAGGCGGTCTTAAGAGGGAAAATTATAGTGATATCTTTATATAAGAAAAAAATAAGGAATAAAACATAAGAGGAATTACAAAATAGGCTGAAGGAACTAGAGAAAAAACACAAATTGAATTTGGCACAGGATCCATTAGAGGAAATTAAAAGAATTAGGAATTATATAAATAATTTGGCTACGCAAGAAATCAGGAAAAACTTAATGTTTCTGAAACAGAGACATTATGAAAGTGGATCGAAATCTATGAAAATACTGGCATGGAAACTGAAAAAATAGATAGCAGAAAATACAATTCATAGAATTAGGGACCCAAGAGCAAAAATGATTTTAAAAAAAATAAGCTAAATGAAATTCAAGAAGCTTTTGAAGTGTTTTACAAAATGCTATATTTCAAAGTTCCGGGGGGAGTATAATCCAAATTGACACCTTCTTGAATTCTCTAGAGTTACCCACTTTAAGCGAAGAACAAAATAGAACGATGACTGCTGACATAACTGAAGTTGAATTAAAGCTGCAATTAGTAGGCTTAAATTAAGCAACTCACCAGGATCAGATGGGTATATGACAGACTGGTACAAACAATTTATAAATGAGTTAATTCCTGCTGTACTCCCCACATTGAACTGGGCTCTAAAAAAGGCACAAATGCCACCCAGTTGGAAGGAAGTGATAATTTCAGCTATACTGAAAGAAGGCAAGGATAAAATGGAATGTGGGTCATTTAGACCTATATCCGTTCTTAATCTAGATTATAGGTTATTTACCTCCATCATGGCCAAACGATTAGAGGAGTTTCTACCCATACTGATACATAATGATCAGACAGGTTTTATACGACAACGCCAGACTCAGGACAATATACGAAGGACACTTCACATTATGGATCATATACAAAAAAATAAAATTGAAGCAATAGTGATAAGCGTGGATGCTGAAAGAGCATTTGATTCAGTTAATTGGAATTTTCTTTACAGAGTTTTACATAGATTTGGTTTCCAAGACACAATTATTAAAACTATACAGACACTATATGACAATCCTACTGCTAGGATTAAAATCAATGGATATTTATCAAATAGCCTTACCCTAGAAAGGGGCATGAGACAGGGTTGTGCATGGTCAATACTATTCTTTGCGTTATATCTGGAACCATTAGCTCAATACATCAGACAAAATGAAGATATCAGGGGAATTACTATTAAAGGGACAGAGCATAAATTGGCTTGTTATGCGGGGATCACCAACCATTGTTGCACCGCGGACTTCTAGATTTGTAAGGATTACATACACATAGAACATAGAATAGTACAGCACAGTACAGGCCCTTCGGCCCACAATGTTGTGCCGACCCTTAAACCCTGCCTCCCATATAACCCCCCACCTTAAATTCTTCCATATACCTGTCTAGTAGTCTCTTAAGACAAGTTGGGTTTATTGTCATGAGCACAAGTATGGTGACATATAGGTACAATATACCAGTGTTGGTCGGCCCACATTTAAAATATGGTGAGCGGTTTTGGGCAGGGACCATATCCAAGGAAGGATGTGCTAGAGATGGTCCAGAGGAGGTTTATGAGATAATCCTGGGGATGAAAAGGTTAACATACAAGGAGTGTTTGATGGTGCTGGGCCTGTATTCGCTGGAGTTTAGAAGAACTCGTCTTGGAGATTACGGAGGCTGGTATCCAGGCACACACTGTTTGTAACACCTACACCAATGACCATTTTCCACTTTGGGGCCAGGACTTGTTTCTTTGCTTCTTCAGGCTTATGGAGTGTTATTCTTATTTTACAAATCATAACAAATATCATTTCTGCTCAGTGCCTCTGATTTTCAGTTGTGGGTTGACCATCCCAACAAAATAAATCCAAAATGAAGGTGGAGACGCAGGAGGGCTGCACTGTCTGCCTCTTGGGTAAGAAATTATTGGAGAATATGTCTTGCTGCTCCATAAATCCCACAAGCAAGTAAACTTAAGGCCAGTGAGCCTAACATCAGTCCTGGGAAATTTACTGGAGAGGATTCTGGGGGTGCAGGATCTACCTGCATTTGAAAAGGCTAGGACGTATTCGGGATAGCCAGCATGCCTTTATGCATGGGGAAATCATGCCATGAATTAGTCTGACATTTTCTGAAGAGGTGACCAAGAGGATTGATGAGGGCAGGATGGTAGATATTGTCTATCTAGCCTTTAGCGAGGTATTTAGTAGAGCCCTGCAGGGCAGGCTAGCATATAAGGTAAGATCACACGGGATCCAGGCTAAGCTAGCTAACTGGATACATAATTGACAGTGGAAGGTGTCAGGGGTGATGTAGGATTGTTGGTAGACTGGATATACATGATCAACACTGTGCTGCAGGGATCTTTGCTTGGTCCCCTGTTGTTTGTCATGTAGATGAATGATTTGGATGAGAATGTTGGTGGCAGGATTAGTAAGTTTATTGATGGCAGCAACCGTGGTGATAGAGTGAAGAAAGTTGTCTAAGTTTACAAGTTCGATATCAACTGGGAAAAGCGGATCAAAGTATGACAGATGGAATCTAACTCAGACATGTGCAAGATGTTGCATTTTGGTAAATTAAACCAGGTAGGACTTAAACAGTAGGATGACAGGGCCCTAGAAAATGTCATAGAAAAGAGAGAACCAAGGTACACAGGTAAAGTGGTGATACAGGTATCTACCTGTGTCACCTGACAGGGTGGTGAAGAAGGCATGTAGCACACCTGCCTCTTTTGGTCAGGGCATTGAATACAGAAGTCATGTTATACCATTGGTAAAATCACACTTGGAGTATTGTGTACAGTTCTGGACACCCAGCTGTAGGAAGGATGTCATTAAGCTAGAGAAAGTGTGAGAAAGATTCACAAAGATATTATTGTGACTGAAGGGCTTGTGCTGTCTGGAAAGACTGAAATATAGGAGGCTGAGTGGTGACCTTACAGAGGTTTATAAAATCATAGAACGCTACAGCACAGAAACAGGCTCTTTGGTGCTGAGCTGTTACTCTACATGATCCCATCGGCCTGCCCCTGGACCATATTCTTCCAGTCCATGCCCTTATCCAAATGACCTGTAAACGTTGCAATTGAACCTGCACTCAGCATTTCAGCTTGGCCCACGCTCTCACCACCTTCGCCGTGATAAAGCTCCCCTTAAACATTTCACCTTTCACTCTTACCATCATCTCTAGTTGTAGTCCCACCCAGCCGCAGTGGAAAAAGCCTGCTTGCATTTACCCTCGTAGTTGTCTATACCTATGAGGGGCATAGAGAAGGTGAATGGTTGCAGTTCTTTTTTTCTTTTTTCCCATGGTGGAGGAGACTAAAGCTAGAGAGAACAGGCTTAAGGTGAGAGGGGAAGGGGGGCAATTTTTTTCTGCAGATGGCAGTGGGTATGTGGAACAACCTGCTTGTAGAAGTGGTCGAAGTGGGAACCATTCCACAGTTTAAAAGACACTTGGACAGGTATAGTATATGTATAGGGAAGGTTGAGAGAGATATGATTTAAATGCAGGCAAATGGAGCTTGCTCAGGTAGACAACTCGTTGGTATGGATGAATTGGATGAAAGAGCTTGTATAACTCTGTGACTCAATGATAACTTTAAAGTTCAAAGTAAATTTATTATCAAAGTACATATATGTCACCATATACAACCCTGAGATTCATTTTCTTGTAGGCATACTCAATAAACCACAATAGAATCAATGAAAGACCGTACCAACTTGGGCGTTCAACTAGTGTACAAAAGACAACAAACTGTGCAAGTACAAAAATAAATAATAAATAAGCAAGCAAACAATAAATATAAAGGACATGAGATGAAGAGTCCTTGAAAGTGTGTCCATAGGTTGTGGGAACATCTCTGTGATGGGGTGAGTAAAGTTGAGTGAAGTTATTCCCTTTGGTTCAGGAGTCTGATGGTTGAGGGGTAGTACCTGTTCCTGACCCTGGTGATGAGAATACTGAGGCTCCTGTACCATCTTCCTGATGGCAGCAGGATAAGACAGCAAGTTCTGGGTGGTGGCAGTCTCTGATGATGGATGCTGCTTTCCTACAACAGTGCTCCATGTAGATGTGCTCAGTTTTGGGAAGGGCTTTACCCATGATGGACTGGGCCCTATCCACTAATTTTTGTAGGATTTTTTGTTCAAGGCATTGGTGTTTCCATACCAGACTGTGATACAGCCAGTCAATATACTCTCTACCATACATCTATTGGTTAGTCAAAGTTTTAGATGTCAAGCTGAATTTTTGCAGCCTCCTCAAGAAGAACAGGTGTTGTCATGCTTTCTTCATAAATGCACCTGTGCTGGGCCCAGGACAGGTCCTCCAAATGATAACACCAATGGAATTAAAGTTGCTGACCCTCTCCATCTCTGATCCTCCGATAAGGACTGGCTCATGGGCCTCTGCTTTCCTCCCCCTGAAGTCAATAATCAGCTCCTTGGTCTTGCTGACATTGAGTTACAGGCTGTTGTTATGACATCACTCAGCCAGATTCTCCCTCCTGTATGCTGATTCATCACCATTTTTGTTTTAACCAGCAACAATGGTGTCATCAAAAAATTTGAATATGGCATTGGAGCTGTGCTTAGCCACACAGTCATAAGAGTAAAGCAAGTAGAGCAGGAGGTAAAGCACAAAGCTTTGTGTGCTCTGAAGAGAACTTTGTGCATTTTGAAGAGAGACTGATGAAACCACTGTTCATATTTAACGAGCACCATCTCTGAGGAGAAATAAGGAGGATTCTGGATGATCTGGTCCTGTCATGGCGACCAGCTACATGGGGAACACTTGTGCAAGATCAGCTGAATTCACTAACTTGCATTTATAAATGGGCTGGTGTGACTAGGGATGTCCCTTCTTGTAAGATACCTGTTGGAATGCAGGAAAAAAGTTGGAAATGTTGCCTTCAGCTGGTGGGAATCTGCCCTGATGCCTTTCCAATCCAGATTTTCCTAATACAGGCCAAAGTTCCTGATCCAGCTATCCCCGTGTACGTGCATTCCCAATTTAGATATCCCTGTGTACGTTGTAGTTTTGGATAAATCAGTGTTGGAGGTTAGGTTATGGATTAATTGGTCAGGGTAGAGATAGAAAGATTGAGGTATTCATCATATGAATACATTAGATATATCGTGTGAGAATCATGGTCAAGGGATTGTGATCTGAGGGTCAACTGTACAATGAAAGGAAGAACAGAAGGATGAAGCGTAAGCAATCTTTAAGAGCCGTAACAGATGGTCTTGAGTACTGCTAATGCCTTGTATGTGCCCTGTGTCTCCTCTACAAAGAGCGTTCACCATGTTAGCTGGGAGGCAGATGAGGGAAGGTGAAACCTGGTGTAAAATCAATTGTTGTTGCCATGAGATTGGGCTCACCTGTAACGGTTCCAGGTGTTTCAGACCACCTGAGTGAAACCAAGAGTTGCAGCTGCATGTCATGGCCAGCTGCCTGTCCCTTTGTGATGGGTATAAGATAAAAGATTATTTTTATTTTTCAGATATGCATTAAAATACGCATGAAGTGCATCATTTGCGTCAATGACGACACAGTCTGGGATTATGCTGAGCAGCCCACAAGTGTTGGCGCCAACATAACATGGCCACAACTTACCAACCATCACCCTCATGGCTTTGGAATGTGGGAAGAAACCAGAGCACTCAGAGGAAACCCACACGGTCACAGGGAGAACGTGCAAACACCTTACAGACGGCAGTGGGAATTGAACCCTGAACGAGCTCACTGGCACTGTAAAGTATGACGCTAACCGCTATGCTGTTGTAACACTCGTTTATTTACATTAATGGCTTGACAGTGGTAGATCAAGGGTGGTTACCAAGCCATCGAAGAAGGTAATTTTGATCCATGCTTGAAAGGTGAAATTAGATGTCCGAGCAACAGCTCCTCCAGGTTGTTGTCCGTGCCTGCCTTGATTTAACACCTCAAACAGCTTCACAGGAAGAACACCAACAAGAAGTCTGTTGATTTCCTTAGCCAAACACCAATACATCTCACTGTTCACAATCCATCATTAGGGCACAGCCTCAGAATAGATGGATGCCCATTTAGAACAGAGCTGTAATTTCTTTAGCCAGAGGTTAGTGAATCTGTGGAATTCATTGTCAAAGATGACTGTGGAGGCCAAGTCATTAAGCAGAGGTTGATTGTTTCCTGATCAGTCAAAGGTTACAGGGAGAAGGCAGGAGAATGGGACTGAGAAAAATAGATCAGCCATGACAGAACGGCAGGGCAGACTTGATGGGCCAAGTAGCCTAGTTCTGCTCCTATTTTGTATGGCCTTGTAATTTATTATTATTGCACTGCAGCCAGCTCTGGGGCTCAGCAGGGTCGGGTAAAATCAGGCAATGATACTGAAAGGAGCCTCAGTAGTTAGTGGAATGTCTGTGGCTGTTAAAGAGATGACAGGATCATGTGTTGCCTCCTGGGTACTAGAGTACAGGATGTCTCCGAGTAGCTGCTGAAGATTCTCAAAAGGGAAGGTGAGCAGCCAGACGTCACTGTAGATAGAAAGGAGGAAGGGCACACTGAGTGTAGAGAGTTAGAAGGGGCTGAAGATCAGGACTTTCAAGGTAGTAATCTCTGGATTACTCTCAGTACCACCTGCTAGTCAGGGCAGGAATAGGATGATTTGGCAGATGAGTGAGTGGCTGAGGGAATGATGCAGCGGGCAGGGTTTCTGATTTCTGGATCAGTGGGATAGTTTCTGGAGAAGGTAAACCTGTACAGAAAGGATGGGTTACACCTGAACCTGAAGGGGTCCAAAATCCTTGCGGGCAGATTTGCTACAGCTATTGGGGAGGGTTTAAACCAACTTGGTAGGGGTATGGGGACTGGAGTGATAGGGCTGAGGATGGGGCAGTTGATATGCAAGGAGATGCATTGTGTAGTGAGACTGTGAGGAAGAACAGGCAGATAATCAGGCAGAAATGTAGTCAGTGGGATGAATTGAAGTGTAACATGGGGGCAAAACCAAAAAGGTTGGTGAATACAGGACTGAAGGTGTAAAATTTGAAAGCACACAGTGCATGAAATGAGGTAGATCATCATGTAGCATAGTCAGAGATTGGCAGATATGTCATTGTGGGCATTACCGAGTTGTGGCTGAAGGAAGATCTTAGTTGGGAGCTTAACATCCAAGGATGCATATTGTGTTGAAAGAACAGACAGGTGGACAGAGGGGGTGGAGTGGCTCAATGGGTTAAAAATTGAATCAATCCTTCAAAAGGGGTGACATTGGATCGAAAGATGTAGAATCATTTTGGGGAGAGTTGGGCAGGGTAAAAAGACCCTGATGTGAGTTATATACAGGCCTCTGAACAGTAGTCAAGATGTGGGATTTAAGTTATAACATGAGGTAGAAAAGACATTTTAAAAGGGCAATATTACAATAATCATGGGGAATTTCAATATTCAGATAGATTGGGAAAACCTGGATCCCAAGAGACAGAATTTGTAGAATGTCTACAAGATGGCTTTTTATGGCAGTTTGTGGTTGAGCTCACTTAGGGGAAGGCAATTCTGGATGGGGTCTTGTATAATGAACCGGATTTGATAAGGGAGCTTAAGGTAAAGGAAACCATTGGAGTCAGTGATCCTAGTAGGATAGAATACACCATGCTGTTTAAGGGGGAGAAAATAAATTCTTTTGTATCAGTCTTACAGTGGAGTAAAAGGAATTACGAAGGCATGAGAGGGGAGCTGGGAAAAGTGATTGATCCAAGCACCCGTTCCCTTACCACGGCCCAGGAACTTGAATGTGTTGATACTGATATGGCCACCCTGAATAAGGTGCAAAGAGTAGGAGGGAACCAGCTCAAGGAAGCAGATGGTGGGCTCCCAGGGAGAGTAAGCTGGACCAAGTGCTGGGAGCACTCTAGGTAGAGGTCAACATGGAAATGGTGGACTGAAGGCCCTGCTTCTGTGCTGTACAGCTTGATGATCTTCTTCAAGAAGAACTGGAGAGGAGGAACCTCACCTTCATGGCTCTGTCATCAAGAATGAGCTGGCCCGTATATCTCAGTAACTTTATCTGTGGGACCAGAGAACACCTTGTGACCAGCAGGTTCACTTTAACATAGGGCTGACACTTTACATTCACAGACATACTCCTCAACCCTGGAGCTAAAAGATGAGGCAAAGACAGACATTACCAATCACTCTGTGTTTGAACACATTCTGAATCCAAATTCCCCCATGTATGTCAACATTCCAATCCTAGTTTCCCCATGTGTGTCCATGTTCCCTTCCCAATTATCCTTGTTGTGTGCCCACATTCCCAGCCCTGATTCCTCTGTGTGTCTACATTCCCTATCCTAACTCTCCTATGCTTGTCCATTTTCTCAAACCACTCTTCTTTATGTGTCCACATTCCCAATCCCTTGTATCTGTCCATATTCCCAATCCCCCATGTGTGTCCACATTCCTAATCTCAGGTCCCCTCTCTGTGTGTCCACTTTCCCAATCCCAATCCCCCATATCTTTCCACATTCCCAATCCCAATCCCTTGTATCTATCCACATTCCCATTCCCAATCCCAGGTTCCATCTATGTGTGCCCACATTCATGATTGGATCATCAGAACCAAGCAACCTGAAGCTGTGCTTTACCTCACCCTGTCAAACTATGGACTCTACTGCTCAGCTCCTGTTTCTCCTGGACAGTAAAGTCCCTGCCTCCTGGTGTTCACTGGGATGGGAGTGACACTATAGGTTCATGGGGAAGCCCTCTTGTCTGAGCTGGAATGAGGTGGGTTTGTATCTCATGGAGGATGCAAATGCTGCCAGGCAGATACTGAGGGAGTAACGTTGTCAGGCAATGCCTGTATCCTTGGCAACAGGCTGTTCACCCTGTGAGACGACGACTAACCAATGAAACTGACTGTGCAATGACATTTATCACTTGAAATACCTGTTTTCTGTGAAATATCCAGTGCAACTAGTTAATTTCCTCATTTATGAAAGTGCTGAAGGTAATCTAACTTGTTCATGGACGAAATAATCCTTTAATGATAGACTTCCTCTGACATATTGTCACTCTGCATGAAAGGCTCAAGTCCTTACAAGCTTACCATATACACTATGACATAAAGTATTAGATATCTAACTTCATGGTCAGCTCTGCCAGTTCAGTAACCATGACAACTCTCTTCTTTAATTCCCTTTCAATGCTTGTCATTTTGTTTTTGATACGTGTGGATTAACTCTGCCTCTGTCACATGCCGAAGTAGGGCCTTTGCTGTGTTGCCACCTCCGATCAATATCAGACTGAGTAGCTGACATCTTCACCACGGAAGTGGTTACATTGCTGAAAATCAGCAAAATACTGTACTGCAGCTGCTGGAAGAATGAAACTAAATCAGAAAATGCAGTGGAAATCTCAGAAATCAGACAGCAAAAATGGAGAAAGAAAATCTATGAACTTTTTAGTTCTTCCCCTCTGTCAGAACCTCTCCTGTAAATCCAGTATCATGCAAAGAAGCAAAACTATCCGATGATCCCATTGTAAACCATCCCCAAAGATTAAACAATGTCAGCATGAAAAGATTCAACTTCGGATTATGTCTGAAACTTGGTGGTTTAAAGGCAATTAGTCAAGTCAAGTCACTTTTTATTGTCATTTTGACCGTAACTGCTGGTACAGTACATAGTGAAAATGAGACGTTTTTCAGGACAATGGTCTTACATGATACAGTACAAAAACTAGACTGAACTACGTAAAAAACAACAGAGGAAAAACTACACTACAGACCTACCCAGGACTGCATAATGTGCACAAAACAGTGCAGGCATTACAATAAATAATAAACAGGACAATAGGGCAGTAAGGTGTCAGTCCAGGTTTTGGGTATTGAGGAGTCTGATAGCTTGGGGGAAGAAACTGTCGTGAGAGCCCAAATGCTTCGGTGCCTTTTCCCAAACAGCAGGAGGGAGAAGAGCTTGTATGAGGGGTGCGTGGGGTACTTCATAATGCTGTTTGCTTTGCGGATGCAGCGTGTAGTGTAAATGTCCATAATGGTGGGAAGAGAGACCCCGATGATCTTCTCAGCTGACCTCACTATCCGCTGCAGGGTCTTGCGATCCAAGATGGTGCAATTTCCGAACCGGGCAGTGATGCAGCTGCTCAGGATAATCTCAATACAACCCAATGGCATGAGGACAAAATTGAAGCTAAAATGAATTGGCAAAATTGGAAAATAGGTAAATTGGTTTATTATTGTCATATGTTATAAAACAAAGTGAAAAAATGTTGTGTTGCATATTGCCGATACAGATTACTTTATTACAACAGTGTATTGATGTAGCCTGTGGCCTCCATTGGTTGTGGTCAACCATGGGTACTGCGGTAGTCGCTGGTTCGTCGAGTAGCGTCAACTATGGCTATTGAGACCGATCCTGGAATTGCAGGCTCTGCCACAGTTGCTGCATGTGCAGGGTGTCGTGGAATTGTTGTCTGCTGTGCGCTGTGCTCTCCGCTCCTCAAACTGACTCGGGATCACTCTTTCGCCTTGCTCTAGATGTTTGTGAAGAGTACCTCGCCATTTGTTACGGTCATCTGCTGTATCCTCCCAGCACTCTGTGTTCATTTTTAAGGCTTTCATGTCGTGCTTGCAGAGGTCCTTGAAGCGAAGCTGGGGTCTACCAAGGTTCTTCTTGTCTGTTGCTAGTTCTCCATAGAGGATGTCCTTTGGCAGTCTACCATCCTTCATATGACAGACATGGCCCAGCCAGTGCAGTCTGTGTTGTCTTAAAAGCATGAACATTGTGGGAAGTCCAGCATGGGAGAGGACCTCAAGAGTTTTGGACTTTGTCTCTCCAGGTGATGCTGAGGATGCGGCGAAGGCTGCGCAGGTGAAAACTATTGAGTTTCCTCTCCTGGTTGGAGTAGATGGTCCAAGTCTCGCTACCATACAAGAGGGTGCTGATAACGCATGCATTGTACGAGGCAGTCTTGGTCTTTGCAGTGAGTTTCGGAATCTCCCAGACCCATGAGGAGAGTCGAGCAAGGATTGACGTTGCTTTGCCAATACACCTATTGACTTCAGTATCAAGGGAGAGAGTGTCGCTAATGGTCGACCCCAAGCATGTGAACTCGTGGACCACTTCTAGATCGTAATTGTTGATGGTAATGACTGGTGTCTTCACTACATTCTGGGCAAGGACATTTGTTTTCTTTAGGCTGATGGTAAGCCCGAAGCCCTTGCATACCTTAGAGGCTCCAGCACAGTGAGGACATTCAGACAGCAGCTGTGAAAGGCAACATCAGATCGATATATAATGGTATCAAGAAGGCCCTTGGCCCATCGCAGAGCAAGACAGCACTCCCGAAGTCATCCAGCGGTGAAATAATCACTGATAAAAGCAAGCAGATGGAACGCTGGGTAGAACACTACTCTAAGCTCTACTCGAGGGAAAATGTTGTTGTTAGCTCAGCCACTGATGCCATCAATTGTCTACCGGTCATGGATGAACACAACTCCGAACCAAGCATTGAGGACCTCAGCAAGGCAACTGACAGTCTGGCCCCAGGGAAAGCTCCTGGCAATGATGGGATTCCTCCAGACCTGATCAAACACTGCAAGACCTCACTCCTCCAACCTTTACACAAGGTCCTCAGTCAGTGCTGGAAGGAAGGAGCCGTACCACAGGATATGCGCGACTCCAAAATCGTCATTTTGTACAAGAACAAAAATGATAGGTGTGACTGCAACAACTACAGGGCTATCTCCCTCCTGAGTATTGTTGGCAAGGTTTTTGCTCATGTAGCTCTGGCATGTCTACAAACTCTGGCAGAACGGGTCTACCGAGTCCCAATGTGGTTTTCGTGCAAGAAGGTCAACTATCGACATGATTTTCTCACTCCGTCAACTCCAGGAGAAGAGCAAGGAACAACAGAAACCCCTCTATGTCACTTTCATCAATTTGACCAAGGAATTCGACCTTGTCAGCAGGGATGGGCTCTTTCAGATTCTCCTCAAGATCGGCTGTCCCCGAAACCCCAAGGTATCATCAAGTCATTCCATGATGACTACTGTTCAGTATGATGGCAGCTCATCAGAACCCTTCGCTATTCATTGTGGAGTCAAACAAGGGTGCATGTTGGCCCCAACATTATTCAGCATCTTCTTCTCTATGCTATTGAAGCACGTGTTTGAGACATCGACAGAAGGCATCTACATGCACACCAGGTTTGATGGGTGGATGTTCAGCCCTGCGCACCTGCGAGCAAGAACAAAAGTGCGAACGATCTGCTCTTTGCCGATGATGCTGCTATAACCTCCCACACCAACCAGCAACTACAAGCTCTCATGGACTGATGTAGTACAAGGGAAAATAATGACAGAATGCGGATGTAAGTGTTAAGTTACAGAGAAAATGCAGTGCAGGGAGACAAGAAGATACAAGGACCATGACAATATTGACTGTGAGGTCAACAGTCTTACACCACAAAGTCATTCAATAGTCTTATGGCAGAAGGAGAGAAACTGCCTTGAGTCTGGTGGTGCATTCTTTCCAGCTTCTGCCCAATGGAAGAGAGACTGGTGGGGTCTTTGATTCTGCTGGCTGCTTTACAGAGCCAGCTAAAAGTATAGGAACAGTCCACGGAGGGGAAGCTGATTTCTGTGATGTGCTGAGTTGTGTCTAAAACTCTCTGCAGTTCCTTGCAGTCACAAGCAGATCAGTTGCCATGATGCATCGAATAAATCATTATTGTGTATATTATTGTTCTGTACCTATCAGTAGTTATTATTATAATTATGATTGCTAAGTGTGTTTTTGAATGTTGCTGTTGTAACAAAATATTTTCCCACTCGGGATCAATAAAGTACTTATTATTGTCAAATGATGATTTCTGTGGTTGATCGATAATGAGTGGCGAGGATCAAAGGTAAGGCCATAAATTAATAGAGTCAGTAATTTAGGGAGATATTTCATAAACCAAAGGTTTGATGAAGGCTTATTCTGATGACAAAGGCAGACTCCATGAGTAGGAAGCACACCATCTGTAGCAACGCAAGGATATTACGGATGGTGATATGCATTCTACTACTCCACTTCCAAGCCTCTTCAAGCTGTTTCGACTTTGAAGAAGTTCTCCTCCTCTCTTTGATGGGAGTTTTATGTGACCCTCTCTCTCTATTCTCCCTCTGTGGTTTCCATCCATCTACCACTTAGGAGATCTTGCCCCACCTTTACCCTCTCCTATTTATACTGGCTACCTTCACACAACTCCTTCAGTCTGGATGAAGGATGTTGACCCTTCATCTCCCTCCACAGATGTTGCCTGATATATTGACTTCCTCCAGCATCAAGGTTCTAATGATACCACTTTGGAAGAAAAGGCATACACCATTGTGACAGACCTGAGGATTGGGAAACATTCGAGAAACTGGCAAAGGATGGCTGAAAGAATTTGCTATTCATGAGGTCAATGCCATGGCACTTGTCGAGTTTTTTTTCCCAAAAAGATATACCTGTTGAGGAACTTATCATTTTGCAAAATGCTGATCAGTTCCCAGGCCATTTGTGTCAAACAGCTTCGCACTCTTATTCTAGGAGAGAGCAGTGTTAGTTTGCATAAATAGCGCATTCTGATTTCAAAACACATCACCGTTTATTGGTGTCAACACATTCAATGGAAGTAGAACACGGGACATAGAACAGTACAGCCCTCAAAGTTATGCTAAACCAATTACATAAGTAATCAGCAAACATGACGAAATCTGCAGATGCTGGAAATTCAAGCCACACACACAAAATGCTGGTGGAACACAGCAGGGCCAGGCAGCATCTATAGGGAGAAGCACTGTCGATGTTTTGGGCCAAGACCCTTCATCAAGATTAACTGAAAGGAAAGATAGTAAGAGATTTGAAAATAGGAGGGCGAGGGGGAAATGCGAAATGATAGGAGAAGACTGGAGGGGGTGGGGTGAAGCTGAGAGCCAGAAAGGTGATTGGTAAAAGGGATATAGAGCTGGAGAAGGGAAAGGATCATGGGATGGGAGGCCTAGGGAGAAAGAAAGGGGGAGGGGAGCACCAGAGGGAGCTGGAGAACAGGCAGAGTGATGGGCAGAGAGAGAGGAAAAAAAGAGGAGGGGGGAAAAAAACTAAATATATCAGGGATGGGATAAGAAGGGGAGAAGGGGCATTAACAGAAGTTAGAGAAGTCAATATTCATGCCATCAGGTTGGAGGCTACCCAGCCGGTATATAAGGTGTTGTTCCTCCAACCTGAGTGTGGATTCATCTTGACAGTAGAGGAGGCCATAGATAGACAAATCAGAATGGGAATAGGATGTGGAATTAAAATGTGTGGCCACTGGGAAATCCTGCTTTCTCTGGCTGACAGAGCGCAGGTGTTCATCGAAATGGTCTCCCAGTCTACATCGGGTCTCACCAATATATAAAAGGCCATGATCCTATGATCCATTCCCTTATTGGTGGTTCTGTGGTACAATCCCACCAGAGTGATTACACCCTTCCTATTTTTGAGTTCTACTCATATAGACTCAGTGAACGAGCTCTCGCTCCATTATGTCCCCTCAGAGTGTAGCTGTGATTTTCTTAACAGAGAGAGTGGAGGGTGAATGGAATGCACGGCCAGAGGTGCTGGTGGAGGCAGATTTCATAGAGACGTTTAAAAGGCTCTTAGATTGGCACACAAATGCGCAGGGAATGGAGGGATATGGTTCATGTCCCTCTATTCTTGGCATTTCTGGTTAGATGCTGACTGCATTTCTTTTATGTAATTTATTTTTTTATTGAAGTTCATCATCAAACAAACATTTCCATAAGATGTATTTCAGATATTGGACATGTATATCGTATAGTCATATATACCATAAATCTCCATGTAATATTTATCTGAGGTATACACTTATAGAAAAGAGAGGAAAGAAAGAACAAGCGAAAGGAGAAAACTATGTATAAGTAGGGAGTGGTCTTTTTTTTTACAACATGTTCATTGATTTGTGAAGATAAAATCAGGCCTATGAGGTGTTATTTAGTTTAACTATTTTTCCCCAGTATGAATCAAATTGTTCTAACTTATGATTAACAGATGCTCTTATCTTCTCCATTTTGTAAATGTCCATTGTAATTTCCATCCATGCATTTAAGGTTGGACTCTCCTGTGATAAAAGTCTTTTTACCAGCCACCAGCAGTATATTCATTAAATATTTATCTCTTTTCAACCATTCTTGAGGTATATATCCAAAATATATGGTCTTACTTTCTAAGGGTATTTCACATTTAAAGATGTCTTGTAAGGCACTGTGTATCCCACTCCAATAGTTTTTGATGACAGGGCATCCCCAGAAAATATGATAATGGTTTACATTTTGATTTCCACAATCTCTCCAGCAAACAGGGAGGTTACTATCATAATTCCTGAGAGGGTGTAATAAAATATCTTATCAATTTTTTCCATCCAAATTCCCTCCATTTCTGTGAATTGGTACACTTCCATTGATACCTCCACATTATTATCCATTCTCCCTCAGATATACATTATCCCTCCTTCCTTCTCCCATTTTGTTTTAATGTATGAAGTCGAATGTGTTTTAAGATTTGACAAACCCTTATACATGCTTGAAATGATTCTACTACCGTTATCTAAATTATATGCTTTTCTAAATAGCTCTATCAAACATGTACTTGCCTTGGTTACATTTTAACCATCCTATTAAAATATTGTTGCATCTGTAAATACCAATAAAAGTCTTGTTTTTCTAATAAATGTTTCTCTTTAAGCATTTCAAAACTGAACAGTATATTGCAAAGAACTGTTATTCCTTTAGCTATCCAGTCCTTAAATCTAGCATCCAGTTTATTCAGTGTAAAATATGAGTCATATGCACACCATTTAAGAATTGCAATATCTCCCTCTAGTTTATATTCTTTTATAATAGTTTTCCATATTTTATGAGTCCATTTCACCCATGGGTTATCAATAAATAGTATGTACTATTGTATGTAGGTTGTTATCCCCCATTTTCCTTGGCTAATTGCAAAGTTTTGAGATGAACTCTAGGCCTTTTACCTTGCCAACTATATCTTGATAACATTTTGTTCCATTCATTGAATTGATTTTGATTTATCTCTGTTGGTAGGGTCTGAAAGAGATATAATAGTCTGGGCAGCATATTCATTTTAATAGATTCAATCCTTGAACTGAGACTAAAAAATGAATTAGGTTCTATCTTGTTATATTTTCCTTAATTTTTTATATATATAGGCGGATAATTGCATTCTGATAATTTTGCCAAATCTTTTGGCATAATGATGCCCAAATATTTGAAAGACTCTGTTTGCTATGCCCAGGGTTATCTACTTTCAATTTCTCTTGGTGGGCTATAGTTATATGAAAGTAATTGGGTTTTATTTATGTTGATCTTGTATCCTGATAATTGACCAGATTGTTTAAAGGATTGCATTAGTTTAGGTAAAGAGTATGTTGGTTGCCCTAGATAGATCAAAATATCATCCACGTAACAAGCCAATTTATGCTCTGTTCCTTTAATAGTAATTCCCTATATCTTCATTTTGTCTGATGTATTGAGCTAATGGTTCCAGATATAATGCAAAGAGTAGCAGTGACCATGGACAACCCTGTCTCATGACCCTGTCTAGGGTAAGACTATTTGATAAATATCCATTGATTTTAATCCTAGCAGTAGGATTGTCATATAGTGCCTGTATAGTTTTAATAACTGTGTCATGGAAACCAAATCTATGTAAAACTCTTGTTAAGAAAATTCCAATTAACCGAATCAAATGCCTTTTCAGCATCCACGCTTATCACTATTGCTTTGATTTTGTGTTTTTGTATATGATCCATAATGTGAAGTGTCCTTTGTATATTGTCTTGTGCTTGGTGTTGTTGTATAAATCCTGTCTGATCGTTATGTATCAGTATGGGTAGAAACTCTTCTAATCGTTTGGCCATGATGGAGGTAAATAATCTATAATCTACATTAAGAACGGATATTGGTCTAAATGACCCGCATTCCATTTTATCCTTGCCTTCTTTCGGTATAGCTGAGATTATCACTTCCTTCTAGCTGGGTGGCATTTGTGCCTTTTTTAGAGCCCAGTTCAGTGTGGGGAGTAAAACAGGAATTAACTAATTTTTAATTTCTTTGTACCACTCTGCCATATACCCATCTGATCCTGATGACTTGCTTAATTTAAGCCTACTAATTGCAGCTTTTAATTCAACTTCAGTTATGTCAGCAGTCATCGTTCGATTTTGTTCTTCGCTTAAAGTGGGTAACTCTAGAGAATTCAAGGTGTCAATTTGAATTATGCTTCCCCCTGGAACTTCAGAATATAGAGTTTTGTAAAACACTTCAAAAGCTTCTTGAATTTCATTTAGCTTTTTTTTAATCATTTTTATTCTTGGATCCCTAATTCTATGAATTGTATTTTCTGCTTTTTTTTTTCAGTTTCCACGACAGTATTTTCATAGACTTAGATCTACTTTCATAATGTCTCTGTTTCAGAAACATCAAATTTTTCCTGATTTCTTGTGTAGCCAAACCATTAATTTCATTCCTAATATTTTTAATTTCCTCTAATGTATCTTGTGCCAAATTCAATTTGTGCTTTTTTTCCCTCATTCCTTCAGCCTATTTTGTAATTCCTCTAATGCTTTATTCCTTATTTTTTTCTTATATGAAGATATCGCTAAAATTTTCCCTCTTAAAACAGCCTTCACAGTATCCCATAGAATGGGAGGTGAAACATCTTAATTATCATTGAATTCTAAGTAAAGACCAATTTCTTTTTTAATTTGTTCCTTAAAGTACGGATCATCGAGTAGACTTGAATTTAGTTTCCAAATAGTATTCTTTGGTTGTAGGTCTATTACATCTATTGTCCCAATTCCACAGGTGTTTAGTTTGTCTTTGTCTTTTCCAAATGTTATGAAATAGTCTATTCTTGTATATACAGAATATGGAGCAGAATAATGAGTGTAATCCCTTCTGTCAGGGAACAGGTCCCTCCATATATCAATTAGACCAACATCCTCAAAAAGTGTATTAACTTTCTTATGTAAGGATTTTGTTTCATAGGTTTTTCTATTGGAAGAGTCTAACTTTGGTTGTAATTGTAAATTTAAGTCTCCCCCACATATCAGGAGACCTCCTGTGTCTGTTACCATAATATTAGTAATTTTCTGAAAGAAACTAATATCACTTCCTGGAGGGTGCATATATATTCAATAGAGTAACTAAATTTCCATCTATATTCCCCCTTACCAGAATATATCTGCCCTCTTTGTCTCCCATTTCAAATACTTTTTCAAAATTTAGCTTGCTTGAGATAAGAATAGCAACTCCTCTCCTATGTCCTGATTTAAATGAGGAGGAAAACAAATCAGTGAAACCCATTCTCTTTAGTTTTCTATGCTCATTATCACTGAAGTGAGTTTCCTGTAAATATACTACATGGACTTGTTCTTTTTTTCATTTTGGATATAATTTTACTATGTTTGATTAGATTTAACAGCTCATTGACATTAAAAGAAATTAATTTTACTTTGTCCTTAGCCATGTGCATTTATCTGTCAATATATCATTGAAATTATTTATCTGTCATTGAAATTAGCAGAATAAAACTTAATTGATCTATTCCCTGAACAAATATGAACCAAGAAACGCAAATAATAAAAAAAAGACAACAAAGGTGTAATTCCAGGGCTGAGGTCTCTAGTAGATGACCCTGTGTTGAGCTAGAAGAAACGTCTAGCTGTGGGGGATAGTGTCTCCTACCTGTGAGTTGAAGGCCCCCATTGCAGTACCCATAAAAGTAAATGAACAAATGTATGTCCATTACACAGAAAAGATTTCCCTGTGTATTCCTTCCATATATATATTCTCATTTAGGTGGGGAAAAATAAATGAATAAAAAAGAATAATTGGAGTAATATGACATCCACATTATAATAAGTATTTCTTAAGATAGGTACAGCACCGTCTATTTTTGCTTCCATTTAGCTTATCAACATTCTTAAAGCTAGCCAAACCTTATGGCTCTTCTGGAGGGGGTGAGGGCTGTCTCTGGAAAACTCCCAGTCTTTTCCTGATATACTTCTCTCGCCCTCCTCCTGTCCCCTGCTTTCTCGATTCTCTATTTCCCAAGCAGATCGGGATAACTGCTCAGCCAAGCTTTCCCTCGGATTGATCACGCTGACGGGCAACCCTCTGGCCTTCATGTCTGTAGTCGCCTCTTCCACTGTCTGATACAGTTGGATCCCATCTTCATAAAACACTCACAGTTTAGCAGGGTACGGAGTTTGGAATCTAATCTTTCCTTGTTTTAATATTCACTTTACTTCAGAATATTCTTTATGTTTCTGAAGGACCGCCGGGGGGGGGGGGGGGGAGGTAATCTTGATCAAAATATATTAATTTCCCATCCAAAAACACCCTCTTCTTTCCCCAGGCCCTTCGTAGAATCTCCACCTTGGTATTGTATCGAAGGAATCTAATTACTATTGAGCGTGGCTTATCTTCTCTGTCTCCAGTAGGCCTCAGGGCAAACGCACGATGCGCCCTCTCAATTTCAAGCTCCATAGTTTAAGGAATCTCTAGCGCATCCCACAGCAACTTTCATACAAACTCCATCATAGACAAACCCTCCAATCCTTCGGGAATATTGTATATCCTGATAATTTTCTGCCGTGATTTTTCCTACTAGTCAAGCAGTTTACTTTCTTGTTGATTTAATATTTTTATCAGAACAAACACGAGGAAATCTGCAGATGCTGGAAATTAAAACAACACACACAAAATGCTGGTGGAACACAGCAGGCCAGGCAGCATCTATAAGGAGAAGCACTGTCTACTATAAGCCTACAGACTCTCACAGCTACCTGGACTATTCCTCTTCCCACCCTGTCTCTTGCAAAAATGCTATCTCCTTCTCACAATTCCTCCGTCTCCACCGCATCTGCTCTCAGGATGAGGCTTTTCATTCCAGGACGAAGGAGATGTCTTCCTTTTTTAAACAAAGGGGCTTCTCTTCTTCCACCATCAACTCTGCTCTCAAACGCATCTCTCCCATTTCCCGTACATCTGCCCTCACCCCATCCACCCGCCACCCAACTCGGGATAAGGTTCCCCTTGGCCTCACCTACCACCCCACCAGCCTCCAGGTCCAACATATAATTCTCCATAACTTCCACCACCTCCAACAGGATCCCACTACCAAGCACATCTTTCCCTCCCCCCCTTTCTGCTTTCCGCAGGGATCGCTCCCGACGCGACTCCCTTGTCCATTCATCCCCCCCCCCCCCCCATCCCTTCCCACTGATCTCCCTCCTGGCACTTATCCTTGCAAGTGGAACAAGTGCTACACCTGCCTTTACACTTCCTCCCTCACCACCATTCAGGGCCCCAGACCTTCCAGGTGAGGCAACACTTCACCTGTGAGTCAGTTGGTGTGGTATACTGTGTCCGGTGCTCCCGGTGTGGCCTTTTATATATTGGTCCGTCAGAGAAAGCAGGATCTCCCAGTGGCCACACATTTTAATTCCACGTCCCATTCCCATTCTGATATGTCTATCCATGGCCTTCTCTACTGTCAAGATGAATCCACACTCAGGTTGGAGGAACAACACCTTATATACCGGCTGGGTAGCCTCCAACCTGATGGCATGAACATTGACTTCTCTAACTTCTGTTAATGCCCCTCCTCCCCTTCTTACCCCATCCCTGACAATATTTAGTTGTTTTTTTTTCTCTCTCTGCCCATCACTCTGCCGGTTCTCCATCTCCCTCTGGTGCTCCCCCTCCCCCTTTCTTTCTCCTGAGGCCTCCCGTCCCATGATCCTTTCCCTTCTCCAGCTCTGTATCACTTTCGCCAATCACCTTTCCAGCTCTTAGCTTCATCCCACCCCCTCCGGTCTTCTCCTATCATTTCGTATTTCCCCCTCCCCCCACTACTTTCAAATCTCTTAATATCTTTCCTTTCATGTTAGTCCTGACGAAGGGTGTCGGCCCAAAATGTCGACAGTGCTTCTCCTTATAGATGCTGCCTGGCCTGCTGTGTTCCACCAGCATTTTGTATGTGTTGTTTTAATATTTTTATCAACTTACTTAGTATCCGTTCCACATTTTGTACGTGATCTTCTACCTTCTCAATTTGTGTCTCTGCCACCGCTATTTTTTGATTGACGTTGGCAAGCTCTGTCTTGATATAATTTAGTTGCTGTTTTAGAATTTTTTATCATATTTGCTGCTTCACCTGAATGAGGCCCATTGTCAGCCTCGCTACCACGCGTTCAGGTAGGAGAGCCGCTCGCTGCACCCCTCTCATCCACAGGCTCCGCAGTGATGCTATTTTTATTTCCATTCTTTTTCCCCATTCTTGCCTCTCTTATCAATTCCAATATTTTCGAAAGATCTTATCTTTAATGGATTAATAGGGCAAAATATGCATTTTTCCGGAGGAGCTATTGACTTAAGCTGCCATTCTGGACTGTCACCTGTCATCGTCACCTCTAACTGCATTTCATTTGGCTTTGTATCTGTCCTCGACACAATAACAATAAAGTTGAATCTAATCTAATCTAATCTGATGTGTGGGTTGATGGATTAGTTTAATTTGGCATTATGTTCAGCGCGTATCAGTGGATTGAAGAGCCTGTTTATATGCTGTATTGTTCAGTGTGCTATGTTCATTCTAACATGGTGAGCTTGGAGTGGGTGAGGGGAATGGCGAGGTCCAGGCAATTAATGTCACGGTGGCTCATGGAAATGAAAAGGTCGAGAGAGGGCAAAGCTGACATCCAAGAGGAATGAGAGTGTTGGGGATGTGAGACCTCATCAGTGGTGGTGGGGTAAGGTGGGGCAAGGGGTGGTGAAGATTCCTTTGCCAAAGAAATACACACAGAGGTAGAGACAATGGAAGATAAGGACAACATTTTGACAAGCCTAGAACTTGTTGAGATGTGTGTGCGGAGGTACAAAGGTATGACCTCTGCTGAGAAGGCATCCAGAGGAGAGGGGGAATGATGCTCTCTGCATCAGTGAGGGGGAAATAAAAACAATAATAATCTGCAAAGACGCCAGAGGATCTTCAGATGCTGCAAGTCTTCATGAACATACAGAAAATGCTGGAGGAAATCAGCAAATCGGGCAGCATCTATGGAGGGAAATAAACAGTCTCAGAGAGGAACTGGGAGAGAGGGTCCCACCAAACTCCCATCGAAGAGAAGCGGAAAAACATCTTCAGGGTAGGCTAATCTCAAAGAGACTTCACAGTGGAGCAGCAGATGCTGGAAATCTGAGTTTTTTTTTTAAAGTTCTGTTGCTGGAAATCTGAAATTATTAAAAAACTGCAGATTCTTTAAATCTGAAATAAAACAAATAAAAGAACTAATGTTGCTAGAAATCTGGATTTTAAAAGAAGTTGCAAACACTGATGCATCTTTTCACTTTGGCTTTGAATCTCTGGCCTCTGATGCTTGATTTGTCACTTAAATAATTCAGTGTGGAAAGATACGGTTCTGCTCATCATGTCTGTACTAGACCTCCATGAGAACAAAATGGGAACCACTTCCCCCCATCTATTCTACCCAAACCAACTTACCCTGCACATCTTGCCAGGTCCAAGGAGAACAACGATGACAGATTCTTTGGTTGAGGATCTCAGTTACATATCCCTTCACTGAGACTCCAACAGCATTTTCTTGGCTGGTGAAGTACCTTTTCAGTAGCTCAGCCTGCAACCCTCACTTTGCTCACTTTCTTATGGATTATCTTTCCCATTTCCTTTTATGTTTGCTGCCGGCATTTCCTCTATTCCTCTCAACAGTTCCTCCCAGAACTTCCCGTTCAGAGCTTGGTTCTCACTGTGTGGACAACCCAACACGTGGTACTTGCTCCTTCTCTGCTCTATTTACTCTCTTGTACTTTTTCTCTCCTTCACCCTCGTGAGAATATACCTGGACTGCTGCTGAAACACCTCCATCTTAACGGCTCAGTGACTCTTCTCATCTTCCATTCAATTGAGATTGGCCCCTCTCCAGCTGACAGCTTTTACCTGGAGCCGACCTCCCTCTATTTCCGTAACTGTTCTAAACATAACAATGTAATGATCACTGTTCTACTTCATTTTCTGGACTGAGCCTGTCCATCAAGACTTCTGCTGTCAACCACCTCCTCCACACAGGACAGAGATAGAGTTCTCTTGCCCCTTACCAGCCTCTACATTCCTCATAATTTCTCCCAGTTGCAGTGAGTTCCCACTGCTAGCCACATTGTCTCCTCAGTACACCATTCTGCCTGGCTGGGGTCCACTTCCTCCATGAATCTCAGGTCCACTTATCCCTCCCCAACTACCCCTCATTGACCCCTGGCACTTTTTCCTGTGACTACAGGAAGGGCAAGACTTGTTATTGCACATCCTCACCATCATCTAGGGACCTAAACAGTCCACCCAGGTGGGGATCTACGTGCACCTCTTCCTAACGTTTACTGATTCTCCCAAAGCGGCCTCCTCTGCATTGCTGAGACTTAGTACGTTAGGTGACCACTTGCAGAGCCCTTAAGTGTTCATAATGGCCATTCCAAGCCCGTTATCACTTGCCATTCCGACATTTCCACACTGACAAGTCCATCCTTGGCCTTCCCCATGACTAGGTGGAGGCCCAATCAAGACTGGAAGAATGACACCTCCTATTCCACCTGGTTAGTCTACACCTCAATGGGACAAACACTGGATTTTCTAGTTTCAGCTGATCCTCAACCCTTCTGTTTACCCCCCTCACCCACTCTCTTCTCCTTCCAGTCCTATCATTTTTTGTCCTTCTTACAACCCCCCTACTGTCCCCATCATCCATTTTGTCCTCCTCTCCCTCAACTTTCAATCCACCCGCTACCACACTGCCCTCCTCTATCTAGTTCTGATTTCTTTCACCCTTCACCTCTCTCCAAATGGTTCCCATTATCACTTTCCTTGCTTATCAGATGCCATTGTTCCTATTTATCACCCTCCACCTGCTCCTTCTCTTCCAACAACTGACTCCAGCTGCTTTCCCTCTTTTGTCCGCCTCTATTTATCTCTCCTGTTTCAGTCTCCCCATCCTCTTCCTGGTTCCACAGTCCTCCACTCACCTTTAGCCTCTGCCTCCCCGTCCCCATCACCTCTTAATACCTGCCATTTCCAGTCTCCTGTTGCAGGGCTTCGAACTGAAACATCGACAATTCCCTCCATACTGCAACCCCCCAAGGAGATGCTACTCGACCCGCCGAGTTTCCCCAGTAGATTGTTTGTTGCTGCAGCAGCCTTGACCTCTTGAGGACGGAAGCACTCTGATCAATAAAATTCACTTCAGGACTTCCACCCACTCTGATAATGCCCATGCTGCCTGAGTAAAGCAACCAGTGTAATCAACCCCACCCACCCGGACATTCTCTCTTCTCTCCCCTCCTACTGCGCAAAAGATACAAACACCTGAAAACATCTACAACGAGGCTCAAGGAGGCCCCGCTCCATTGTTATTATTGAACGGTTCCTTCGTACGATGAAACAGATCTTTGACCTCACAGTCTACTGTGTTATGAGCTTGGACCTCATTGTCTACCTGTACTGCCTGATTTAATGAAATGATCCATGTGGATGGCATGTAAAACAAAGTTTTTCACTGTACGTGTGACAAAAATAAACCAACTTGCCCGTTGGATGCTGCTGCCGTTCGAGTCTATGTGGAATGGTTGAAGGCCTGCACATTCACCTTTCTTTTTGAGGCTTTTGAACTTCTTGACATGTTTGACTTCAACATGCTTCTTATCAGTAGGTAGCTGGTAGGAGGGGGCAAAGAGAGATAGAGGACCCCATGGATTCTACCCCTCACTCACACACTTGGGGCAATTTATAGTTGTCAGCTGACAACCCACTCTTTTGGGATGTAGGAGGAAATCAGAGTATCCAGGGGAAACTCACATTCTCACAGGAGAGAACATGCAAACTCCACACAGACAGAATCCGAGGTCAAGATCAAACCTGTGTATCTGGAGCTCCATGGCTGGCATGGACCAGTTGGGCTGAAGGGCCTGTTTCTATGTTGAATGACTTGAGAGCAAACGCATGGAAACAGGCCCTTGAGCCCAAACGGCCCATGCCAGCCAAGGTGCCCATCTAACATGGACCCATTTGCCCTACATCGATGTACCTGTCCAAATGTCCTTTTTTTTAATGCTGCAGTGTATTCGTCTCTATCACTTACTGACACCTTGTTCCCTACACCCCTACCCTCTGCCTGAAAAAGTTACCCACCAGATTCTTTTTAAATATTCCCCTTCTAAGCTCACTCTCCAGTGCTCCAAGAGATAAATCCTCTGTCTGCCCAACCTTTCCCTGCAACTCAGGCCCTCAAAGTCCTGGTAGAATCCCTGTAAAACTTTCTTGCACGCCTTTTGATTGCTGGTGGGATCGCTCTGTTGTCGGAGAGAGGAGACAGCCTTTTGATTGCTGGTGGGATCGCTCTGCTGCCGGAGAGGGGAGACTGCCTTTTTAATCGCGGGGAGTGGGGAAGAATTGCTCTGCTACGGAGAGGGGAGACAGCCTTTCGATCGCCAGTGGGATCGCTCTGCTGCGGAGAGGGGAGACAGCCTTTCGATCGCCAGTGGGATCGCTCTGCTGCTGTGCTCAGAGAATGTTACCCAGGTTTTCTCTGTTTTGGATACGGACTTGGACTATAGACTTTTTTTCAGTCTTATAGTTTCTTATATTCTGTGTTTATTGCCTGACCTTTCTTGTTTTTTTTGTGTGGGGAGGAGGGATTTGGGGGTTGATGATCATGCTGCCATTCTTCTCTTTCTTGGTTTTGTGGCTCTCTGGAGAAGAAGAATAAATGAGCCTTTGAATCTTTTTGAAATCAATGGCGTCTGTCCTATAATTTGGTGCCCAGGATTCCAGGTAGTCTATGGTTAATTCTAGCAGTGAAATCATACTTCCCATAAACAGCAGAAGTTACTCTTTGTCTCCACAATAAATGCAGGCATTCCTTCCCTTTCTCCCATTCTATGTCTTTCCTGAAAACCAGGAATTCAAGGATGTTTTGAACCTATTCCTGCTATCATTTGAGCCAGGTCTCTGTTAGTACTGCAGCACGATCACCCCACAATGTTAAATGCAACTCTTTGATCCTGGTTTGATATGGTCTTGTGCTTACATTCCTGCATTGTAAACATATCCCGGATAATCTTTTGCTGAGTCCGATCCTGTCTAAACATGATCTACATAGTGCTAAGATGCTGAACGTGCCTCTCCCAAGTCTTTTGGACTTTTTATCTCCTTTACAGTAGTTCCTCCCTGTCCCCAATTACAACCAAATTAGTTTCTACCTCTGCCTCAGCATTTGCAAACATCCCTGCGCTGACACTGGACCCAGTGCTTTTGAATGACTATCTGGTAAATTGGTTTATTATTGAAAAAGGATCTAGAGCTTTCCTGGCATATATGATGACAAAACTCTTCTCAGGCTTCCAGCTGGGTACAGGTATTGATTATAACCGACATTTTGAGGACAAGCTCCGCCATCTTCATCAGGGATGATGCCTGGGCATGACTAGTCTGATGGTATGTATAATCCCTGTAAGACTGTCCCTCCTAATTGGTTAGTCTTCATCCAATCAGGTTTCTGCTCTCACACCTCGTTTGCAATCAAATCCCTACCTACATCTGTGACACCTCACATGCTCTGAATCTTTACAATGATTTCTAGTTCCCTGGTCCCCATCATCTTATTTTTACTATGGATGTCCAGTCCCTGTACACCTCCATCCCCCACCAGGAAGGCCTCAAGGCTCTCTGTTTCTTTCTGGATACCAGACCCAACCAGTTCCCCACCACCACCACCCTCCTCTGTTTAGCAGCACTTGTCATCACTCTTAGTCATTTTTCCTTTGGCCCCTCCCACTTCCTTCAAACAAAAGGTGTCATCGTGGGCACCCGCATGGGTCCAGCTATGCCTGCCTTTCTGTTGGCTACGTGTTCCAAGCCTACAGTGGTGTCTGTCCTGTCCTTTTCCTTCGCTACTTCAATGACCGCGTTGGTGCTGCTTCCCGCACCCATGCAGAGCTCGTTGACTTCATCAACTTCGCCTCCAGCTTCCACTCTGCCCTCAAATTTACCTGATCCATTTCCGACTCCTCCCTCCCCTTTCTTGATCTCTCTGTCTCTGTCTCTAGAGACAGCTTATCTGCTGATGTCTATTATATACCCATGGACTCTCACAGCTACTTGGACTATACCTCTTCCCACCCTGTTATGCCATACCCTTCTCTGCCTTCTAGAATGAAGGAAATCGCCTCCTTTTTCAAAGAAAGGGGCTTCCCTTCCTCCACCATCAATGCTGCCCTCAACTGCATCTCTTCCATTTAACTGCTGCTCTTAACCATCCTCCCACCATCCTACCAGGGATAGGATTCCTCTTGTCCTCACCTATCACCCCACCAGCCTTTGTGTCCAGCACAAAATTCTCTGTAACTTCCGCCACCTCCAACGGGATCCCACCACCAAGCGCATCTTTCCCTCCCCCCACTTTCTGCTTTCCACAGGGATCGCTCCCTATGCGCCTCCCTTGTCCATTTGTCCCTCCTGGCATTTATCCTTGCAAGCAGAATAAATGCTACACCTCTACACCTCCTCCCTCACTACCATTCAGGGCCCCAAATAGTCCTTCCATGTGAGGCGACACCACCTGTGAGTCTGTTGGGGTCATATAGGAACATAGAAACATAGAAAATAGGTGCAGGAGTAGGCCATTTGGCCCTTCAAGCCTGCACCACCATTCAGTATGATCATGGCTGATCATCCAACCCAAAATCCTGTACCTGCTTTCTCTCCATACCCCCAATCCCTTTAGCCACAAGGGCCATATCTAACTTCCTCTTAAATATAGCCAATGAACCGGCCTCAACTGTTTCCTGTGGCAGAGAATTCCACAGATTCACCACTCTCTGTCAAGAGGGGCCGGATGGACCCAAACGCAGGACGCAGACACTGAAGTACTAGGGGGAGGACACGATGGGGATGCCATGGCACTTAAGGGTAGCTGGGGATCAGGCAGATAGAGTTCAGGCAGGCAGAGCGGAGCGGAGTGGCTCCCGGGGTTCCGGCAGGCAGAGCGGAGCGGAGTGGCTCCCGGAGTTCCGGCAGGCAGAGCGGAGCGGAGTGGCTCCCGGAGTTCCGGCAGGCAGAGCGGAGCGGAGTGGCTCCCGGAGTTCGAAGTCCGGTAGGCAGGCTCCCAGGATTCAGGCGGGCAAGCAGACAGGTCCCCGGGCTTCGGGCGGGCAGGCAGACAGGTCCCCGGGCTTCGGGCGGGCAGGCAGACAGGTCCCCGGGCTTCGGGCGGGCAGGCAGACAGGTCCCCGGGCTTCGGGCGGGCAGGCAGACAGGTCCCCGGGCTTCGGGCGGGCAGGCAGACAGGTCCCCGGGCTTCGGGCGGGCAGGCAGACAGGTCCCCGGGCTTCGGGCGGGCAGGCAGACAGGTCCCCGGGCTTCGGGCGGGCAGGTAGACAGGTCCCCGGGCTTCGGGCGGGCAGGTAGACAGGTCCCCGGGCTTCGGGCGGGCAGGTAGACAGGTCCCCGGGCTTCGGGCGGGCAGGTAGACAGGTCCCCGGGCTTCGGGCGGGCAGGTAGACAGGTCCCCGGGCTTCGGGCGGGCAGGTAGACAGGTCCCCGGGGTTCGGGCGGGCAGGTAGACAGGTCCCCGGGGTTCGGGCGGGCAGGTAGACAGGTCCCCGGGGTTCGGGCGGGCAGGTAGACAGGTCCCCGGGGTTCGGGCGGGCAGGTAGACAGGTCCCCGGGGTTCGGGCGGGCAGGTAGACAGGTCCCCGGGGTTCCAGCAGGCAGAGTGGAACGGGTTCCCGTAGTTCCAGTCAGGTAGGCAGGCTCCTGGGGTTCAGGCAGGCAGATAGACAGGTCTAGGTGGCGATAGGCTAGTGGAGAGCCCTCCCTGGGCGGGACGCATGTATCCCAGGTAGGGGCGCCTCCCAGGCGGAAAAACCGGAGGCCTGGGCATGACGCGGACCCCTAGGCGGGTGCGGGGCACTATCCCAGGGTTTGGGCGGAAGAGAAGGGGGGGCTGAACCCCCATCGGGCCACGGCGGATCAGCCAGATCCGCCCGACGGAGGCGAGGGATATGAACGGGCAGGACCCCCGCCGGATCCGCCCGATGGAGGCGAGGGATATGAACGGGCAGGACCCCCGCCGGATCCGCCCGACGGAGGCGAGGGGTAGGAACGGGCAGGACCCCCGCCGGATCCGCCCGACGGAGGCGAGGGGTAGGAACGGGCAGGACCCCCGCCGGATCCGCCCGACGGAGGCGAGGGGTAGGAACGGGCAGGACCCCCGCCGGATCCGCCCGACGGAGGCGAGGGGTAGGAACGGGCAGGACCCCCGCCGGATCCGCCCGACGGAGGCGAGGGGTAGGAACGGGCAGGACCCCCGCCGGATCCGCCCGACGGAGGCGAGGGGTAGGAACGGGCAGGACCCCCGCCGGATCCGCCCGACGGAGGCGAGGGGTAGGAACGGGCAGGACCCCCGCCGGATCCGCCCGACGGAGGCGAGGGGTAGGAACGGGCAGGACCCCCGACGGAGGCGAGGGGTAGGAACGGGCAGGACCCCCGACGGAGGCGAGGGGTAGGAACAGGCAGAACCCCCGCCGGATCCGCCCGACGGAGGCGAGGGGTAGGAACGGGCAGGACCCCCGACGGAGGCGAGGGGTAGGAACAGGCAGAACCCCCGCCGGATCCGCCCGACGGAGGCGAGGGGTAGGAACGGGCAGGACCCCCGACGGAGGCGAGGGGTAGGAACAGGCAGAACCCCCGCCGGATCCGCCCGACGGAGGCGAGGGGTAGGAACGGGCAGGACCCCCGACGGAGGCGAGGGGTAGGAACAGGCAGAACCCCCGCCGGATCCGCCCGACGGAGGCGAGGGGTAGGAACGGGCAGGACCCCCGACGGAGGCGAGGGGTAGGAACGGGCAGGACCCCCGACGGAGGCGAGGGGTAGGAACAGGCAGAACCCCCGCCGGATCCGCCCGACGGAGGCGAGGGGTAGGAACGGGCAGGACCCCCGACGGAGGCGAGGGGTAGGAACGGGCAGGACCCCCGCCGGATCCGCCTGACGGAGGCGAGGGGTAGGAACAGGCAGAACCCCCGCCGGATCCGCCCGACGGAGGCGAGGGATATGAACAGGCAGAACCCCCGCCGGATCTGCCCGACGGAGGCGAGGGGTAGGAATGGGCATAGGTCCAGGTCAACCAACACAACAGCCATAACAACGGGAAATTCGGAAACAGCCGGCAGACAGCGCGACCGCGCGAAAAACAAAACCGAGCGGTGAAGCAGGACCAGCGCATGGGAAGAAAGGTGGGGGAGCGGACCAACCTGGCAGAGAAGCATGATGAGGAGTGGATCTGAACCCAGGCGGGATAACAGAATGCAGAGACGAGTTCGGAGCCGGAGGAGAAACGGGAAACAGAACAAAACGACCACCCGCCTGCTCCCAGTCCCAAGGCCCCTTATAAACACCTGCAGCTCAATGAGTTACAGGTGTGTCTCCTTGAACCAGGAGGGTTCTAACTGGATCACGGTTGACGGGAGGGACAACTGCAGGACCCGGAGTACGGAGCCCCCGGACCGGATCAAAACCCGGAACGTAATTCCGGATCAGACCCTGACACACTCTGTGTGAAGGAGTTTTTCCTCATCTCGGTCCTAAAAGGCTTCCCCTTTATCCTTAAACTGACCCCTCATTCTGGACTTCCCCAACATCGGAAACAATCTTCCTGCATATAGCCTGTCCAATCCCTTTAGAATTTTATACGTTTCAATAAGATCCCCCCATCAATCTTCTAAATTCCAGTGAGTATAAGCCTAGTCGATCCAGTCTTTCTTCATATGAAAGTCCTGTCATCTCAGGAATCAATCTGGTGAACCTTCTCTGTACTCCCTCTATGGCAAGAATGTCTTTCCTCAGATTAAGGGACCAAAACTGCACACAATATTCTAGGTGCGGTCTCACCAAGGCCTTGTACAACTGCAGTAGAACCTCCCTGCTCCTGTACTCAAATCCTTTTGCTATGAATGCCAACATACCATTTGCCTTTTTCACCGCCTGCTGTACCTGCATGCCCACCTTCAATGACTGGTGTACAATGACACCCAGGTCTCGTTGCACCTCCCCTTTTCCTAATCGGCCACCGTTCAGATAATAATCTGTTTTCCTGTTCTTGCAACCAAAGTGGATAACCTCACATTTAAATTGCATCTGCCATGAATTCGCCCACTCACCTAACCTATCCAAGTCACCCTGCATCCTCTTAGCATCCTCCTCACAGCTAACACCGCTGCCCAGCTTCGTGTCATCCGCAAACTTGGAGATGCTGCATTTAATTCCCTCATCTAAATCATTAATATATATTGTAAACAACTGGGGTCCCAGCACTGAGCCTTGCGGTACCCCACTAGTCACTGTCTACCATTCTGTAAACGTCCTGTTTACTCCCACTCTTTGCTTCCTGTCTGCCAACCAATTCTCTATCCACATCAATACCATATCCCCAATACCGTGTGCTTTAAGTTTGCACACTAATCTCCTGTGTGGGACCTTGTCAAAAGCCTTTTGAAAATCTAAATATACCACATCCACTGGCTCTCCCCTATCCATTCTACTAGTTACATCTTCAAAAAATTCTATAAGATTCGTCAGACATGATTTTCCTTTCACAAATCCATGCTGACTTTGTCCGATGATTTCACCTCTCTCCAAATGTGTTGTTATCACATCTTTGATAACCGACTCTAGCATTTTCCCCACCACCGATGTCAGACTAACCGGTCTATAATTCCCTGGTTTCTCTCTCCCTCCTTTTTTAAAAAGTGGGGTTACATTAGCCACCCTCCAATCCTCAGGAACTAATCCAGAATCTAAAGAGTTTTGAAAAATTATCACTAATGCATCCACTATTTCTTGGGCTACTTCCTTAAGCACTCTGGGATGCAGACCATCTGGCCCTGGGGATTTATCTGCCTTTAATCCCTTCAATTTACCTAACACCACTTCCCTACTAACATGTATTTCCCTCAGTTCCTCCATCTCACTAGACCCTCGGTCCCTTACTATTTCCAGAAGATTATTTATGTCCTCCTTGGTGAAGACAGAACCAAAGTAGTTATTCAATTGGTCTGCCATGTCTTTGTTCCCCATGATCAATTCACCTGTTTCTGACTGTAAAGAACCTACATTTGTCTTGACCAATCTTTTTCTTTTCACGTATCTATAAAGGCTTTTACAATTAGTTTTTATGTTCCCTGCCAGCTTTCTCTCATAATCTTTTTTCCCTTTCCTAATTAAGCCCTTTGTCCTCCTCTGCTGGTCTCTGAATTTCTCCCAGTCCTCAGGTATGCCGCTTTTTTTTTGCTAATTTATATGTTTCTTCTTTGGACTTGATACTATCCCTAATTTCCCTTGTCAGCCACGGGTACACTACCTTCCCTGGTTTATTCTTTTGCCAAACTGGGATGAACAATTGTTGTAGTTCATCCATGTGATCTTTAAATGCTTGCCATTGCATATCCACTGTCAACCCTTTAAGTATCATTTGCCAGTCTATCTTAGCTAATTCACGTCTCATACCTTCAAAGTTACCCTTCTTTAAGTTCAGAACCTTTGTTTCTGAATTAACTATGTCACTTTCCATCTTAATGGAGAATTCCACCATATTATGGTCACTCTTACCCAAGGGACCTCGCACAACAAGATTGCTAACTAACCCTTCCTCATTGCTCAATATCCAATCTAGAATGGCCTGCTCTCTAGTTGGTTCCTCAACATGTTGGTTCAGAAAACCATCCTGCATACATTCCAAGAAATCCTCCTCCTCAGCACCCTTACCAATTTGGTTCACCCAATCTCTATGTAGATTGAAGTCACCCATTATAATTACTGTTCCTTTATTGCACACATTTCTAATTTCCTGTTTAATGCCATCCCCAACCTCACTACTACTGTTAGGTGGCCTGTACACAACTCCCACCAGCGTTTTCTGCCCCTTAGTGTTATGCAGTTCTACCCATATCGATTCCACATCCTCCGGGCTAACGTCCTTCCTTTCTATTGCGTTAATCTCCTCTCTAACCAGCAATGCTACCTCACCTCCTTTTCTTTCCTGTCTATCCCTCCTGAATATTGAATATCCCTGGATGTTGAGTTCCCATCCTTGGTCACATACACTGTGTCTGGTGCTCCTGTTGTGACCTCCCGTCTCTTGGTGACACCCAATGTAAATTGGAAGCCCGCTTTGCTGAGCATCTATGCTCCATCCACCAGAAGAAGCAGGATCTCCCAGTGGCCACCCATTTTAATTCCACTTCCCATTCTGATTTGTCAATCCATGGCCGCCTCTACTGTCGCCGATGAGGCCAACTTGGGTTGGACGAATAACATCTTATATTCTGTCTGGGTGGCCTCCAACCGAATGCCCCCCCCCCCTTCACCATTTCCCATCCCCTTTTCCCTCTCTCATCTTATCTCCTTACCTGCCCACCACCTCCCTCTGGTGCTTCTCCCCCTTTACTTTCTTCAGTGGTCTTCTATTCTCTCCTGTTAGATTCCCCCTTCTCCAGCTCCGTACCTCTTTCACCAATCAACATCTCAGCCTTTTATTTCACCCCTCCTGGTTTCACCTATCAAAGATTCAAAGGTCCTACTTAATGTCAGAGAAATATGTACAATATACATCCTGAAATACTTTTTTCTTCACAAACATCCACGAAAATAGAGAAACGCCCCAAAGAATGAATGACAGTTAAACGTAAGAACCCCAAAGTCCCCCCCCCAGCCTCCCTCCCTCCCATGTGGAAGCAGCAGCGAGCAACAATCCCCCTCACCCCACCTGAGAAAAAAGCAACCTTTTGGTAATGTTAATCACCTCATGTCTCTCCCTCCCCTCCCCCCACCTTTTAACTCTACTCCTCATCTTTTACTTTCTCCAGCTCTGCTGAAGTGTCTCAGCAGGGCACATCAACAAGTATTCTTTTCCATAGATGCTGCCTAGCCTGCAGAGTTCCTCCTGCACTTTTTGTGCGTGTTGCTTGGATTTCCAGCATCTACAGATTTTCTCTTGTTCGGATCTCCAGTTTAATTTCAATGGCTTCCTTTATCAGGTGGTCCCAAAAGCCATTGGTGTGGCACAGCAGTTTTGTGCTGTCGAAGTCAATCCTACGGCCATCGCGAATGCAGTGTTCTGCCACCACCGATTTGTCTGGGTAAGCCAAACGGACAGACTTTCTGTGCTCATTGATGTGGGTTTCCACTGTGCATCCCGTCTGGCCAATATATGCTGCTCCGCATTCACAGAGAATCCTGTAAGTGCCAGCCAACCCAAGTTCCAGGTCATCTTTGACCCACATAAACTGTGATTCTTTATCCCAGCTTCCTTACAGGTTTGTGGATTGTATTAATCCAGTATTTTTCCAGGATCCTAATGATCCTTCCAGAAACCTGGAAATATTGAGAAGACAGGTGGCAGGGATGGGTTCCTCCTCGTTGTTAGGATTCCTAGTTTTTCCACTAGCCCTTTTAAAGGCCCAAATATTTCCTTCAACTTGTAGCCATTCTGTAGGAATGTCATGGGTAATCATTTTATTTCCTCATGGAAACTCTCTAGGTCCGAAATAGTTTTTGCCAGGTTAATCCAAGTAGAAAGGACTGCTCTACATTGGGAAGCTGGACGGTGGCTGCTATTGTTGATGTAAAAGTCCATGTGAGTGGGTTTCTGATAGACACCATGTCCAAGTCTACCATCCAGTTTCTGTTCTGTTGGAACATCCAGGAATGGTTGTGGAACTTTCTCAGATGGTTGTGGAACTGTTAGTATGCCTGGAGCCCATGAGGCCACACTATGAAGGTGTCATCAATAAGTCTGAAGAAGCATTTGGGGCGAAAGCCTGCAAAAAGTTGTGGATACAGTCTTGTCCATGACAGGAAAATCCCCCCCCCACCCCCCACCACCACTGAGCACATTTACAAGGGGCGCTGCCACAAGAACAGAGTATTCATCATCAAGGACACCCACCACTCCAACCAGGCTCTCTTCCTGCTGCTGCTGTCAGGAATGAGGTACGGGGCCCCACACAATCCAGTTCAGGAACAGTTGTTACCCTTCGACCATCTGGCTCCTGAACAAGTGTGGATAACTTCATTCACCAACCTAAGAAGTCAACTGATTCCTCAACCTAAGAAATCATTTTCAAGGACTCTACAACTAATGTTCTCCATATTATTTATTTATTATTATTTGGGGATTTTTTTGTATTTCCGAGTTTGGTCTTCTTTTGCACATTGGTTGTCAGTCTTAGCTGTTTTTCATTGATTCTACTGTGATGTTCACAAGAAAATGAATCTCAGGGTAATATATGGTGACACATAAGTTGATAATAAATTTACTTTAAACTAGAAGTGTAGACAGAGGCTGGTTTCTGCGATGCGCCAAGCTGTGTCCACAACTTTGAAGATTTTCTGTATACAGGTTTCCGTTGCTAGCCGAAGGTAGAGCAGTCCTATGAAACGATTTGTAAACTGGAATGTCGTAAAGCGAATAAACAATTACCATTAACTTACATGGGAAAAATTTATGAGCGTTCCCAAAAAATAACCTACAAAATCATGCCAAATAACACATAAAACCTAAAATAACAGTAACACATAGTAAAAGCAGGAATGATATGATAAATACATAGCCTATATAAAGTAGAAATACGTTTCTGCAATCATTGCAGCACTGTCCACCGCAGCAAAAATCTCACGCGAGCGCTCTCAGCAGAAACACTCTTTCCAGTAACCTTTAAACTATGAAGCTGCCGAATCATACCAAATAACACATAAAATTACACAGCCTATATAAAGTAGAGATAACGTATGTACAGTGTAGTTTCACTTACCGGAATCGGGAAGACAGCGAGCACACTGATGATGGTGTGTTAGGCTGAGTCGTCAGAGGTTGGGGTGCTCAGCAATTTTTTCCAATAAATTGCAGTTTTGTCACAGTTAAACACTTGCTTATACAAATACCCACCTTCTGTAATTATTTTCTTAAGTTCTGCTGGGAACTTTTCGGCAGCTTCAGTATCAGCCGAAGCACTCTCTCCAGTAAACTTTAAGCTAAGAAGCTGCCCTCGCCTCAGAAACCAATCAAACCACCCATGACTGCCTTTAAATTCCACTTTTGCAACACTTTCATCACCAGCGTCCAGTGCTTTCTGTTTCAGCTTATTAAAAAGACTGACTGATTTCTCCTTAAGGATAAGGTAACTTAATGGAACACCACGCTTTACACCCATCAATCCACTCAAGCAACAGACTTTCCATTTTATCCATTATTGGACGCCAACTAAGAGAGATCACTTTGCTACGAGCAGAACTAACAGTAACATTGGCAGCTTTCAAAATTCTTTCTCTCTGCGTGTAAATAGTGCGAATGGTGGACACAGGCAAGTTCCACGCGTGGACAATGTCCTTACTTTGTTCACCATGATCGAAATGCTTAATTATGTCTAGTTTTACATTAAGTATTAACACCCTTATGAGATCTTTTGGGCTTTTCTGATACCTTAGAACTCATCCTGCTAACGGATGCACAAAATAAATTGACATAACGCACAGATGCTCACAGGCACGTGTTTAAGCAATGGCGGCTGGAATGCAGTTCCGGGGGAGGAGTGTGGTTGCTCAGCGCACGCGGCTTTTTTTCGTAACAGTGAGAACACCTTATGTTAGCGAAAACAGGTAACTAATGTAAGTCTTTTGTAACAGTGAGATGTCATAAAGCAAATGTTTGAAAAATGGGGGCCACCTGGTATACACATAAAGAAAGTGGGTTGTTCCTGGCCTTTTCCTTTGAATCGTGCAGTGTGAAGGACTTGTTGGTCATGGAACACTCAGACCTGAATCCACATGGAGCAAAGGGAAGTCTCTCACCAAAGGCTCCAACTTCTGGGAAAGATTTAAAACACAAAAATACAACTGCAGGTGCTGTGGATCAAAGAATACGTACACGACGCTGGAAGAACTCAGCAGGTCAGGCAGCATCCGTGAGAAAAGAGTAGCCAACGTTTCGGGCTGAGACCCTTCTGATGACTACTCTTCAGTTGGCTACTCTTTTCTCACGGATGCTGCCTGAGCTGCTGAGTTCTTCCAGCGTCGTGTACGTATTCTGGGAAAGATTTAATTGGCTCTTTATCCACCTTGCAGTCTACTGTTTCACCAGCAGATGGCAGTGAATCACACTGAGTCTGTAATGGTAAATACAAATGAAAACTTCATTAATTGCTCCACTCATTGTCCTTGTACCTGCATATCTCACCCCATAATACAGATGGCAGTCCAAAACCAAGCATAACTCATTATCCCACCATCCAGAGTCTCACATTATTTTCAGGGATGTTTTCATATCCCATCTCCACAATTCTCAGGGAACAGCATTCCCTTTCAATCCTTTGTTCTTCTGCATTATTCCCAGAGACATTGTCTGATTCCTAACATCGCTCTCCTGATTTACTTCCAAGACCACTGCTCATATCCCACTTCCCCTCAGGAACCATGTGCATATTGCATCTTCTCTCCTGTATACTCACAGGTACTGTGGTTTCCATTTGGATTCTCGGTGTCAGACTGTCCAAGGGACACTCCCACCCCACCAGTTGTAACTGACACCTTCCTGTGTGCTTGAAGTTAGTGGTCGCCATGAGAAGGTCTGCCCCACTGCCATCAGCACATCACCTGTGGTATCAGAGGACCCAACATACTAGACCACTGCGACACTACCATCAAGAATGCCAACTGTTCCATTTCTCCACTGCATTTCTGGAAGTCTGATCATCTGGCTCTCTCCCTCCTATCCGTGTATGGGCAGAGACTAAAGAGCAAAGCACAGGGGGACAAGGATATCAAAGGGCTGGTTACGGGAGGCAGAGGAGTGGCTATGGTATTGCTTCGAGTCAGTAGGCTGCGCATGTTCAAGACCTCCACAGAGAATCTGAATGAACATGCCACAGTCGTCATGGACTTTTTATTTTATAAAGACACTTGGGGATGGGTGTGTTCGCACAAAATCAGCTAGAGTCAAGTCCTGGATGAACGAAAAGATTCATAGTCTGCTGAGGGCCAGATTTGCCTGATGTGCCTTCTTGACTAATGAGGAGGTGTTGTGGGTCCAGATTAGATCATCTGTTATGTGCACACCAAGGAACTCTTCACTCTCTCTCCACAGCAGAGTCATTGATGTGCAATGAAGGTTGGTCAACTTGTGCCTTCCTTAAGTACACAATCATCTCTCTTGTCTTGTCCATGTCGAGACTCAGGTTGCTGTTCTCACATTATTTGACAAATCTCTCTACCTCTTCTCTGTATGTCAACTTATCATTGTTCGTGATGAGACCATCCACTGTGGGATCATCAGCAAATTTGATGGTGTGGTTTGAGCTGGATCTGGCCATGCAGTCCTGGGTCAGCAGCATGAACAGTAGTGGACTCAGCACAACATGAACAACATAGACTCAGCACACAACCCTGGTGGGGGGGGGGGGTACCAGTGCTCAGTGAGATGTTGTTGCCAACTCAGACTGATCAGGGTCTTTCCATCAAGAAGTCCAAGATCCAGTTACAGAGAGGGGTATTGAGTCCCAATGAAGGCAGTTTACCCACAAGCTTCGGATGGATGATCATGTTAAATTCGAGCTAAAGTTGATGAACAACATCTTGGCATCATTTTTTAGGTGGAAAAAGATGGAGCGGAGAGCTGAGGATATGGCTGGGCTGAGATGTAGACAAACTGGAAAGGCTCTGATGTAGCTGAAATGTGGGATTTTACACAATCCCTTACCAGCTGCTCAAAGCACTTCATGATTGTTGAAGTCAGTGCCACCGGGCATTAATCATTTAAGCCAGTTACTGTGACTCTCTTGTGCACCAGAAAGATGGTGGTTGCCTTGAAGCCTCAAATCACCCTCGCATGCTTTCCAGCTTAATGGCATCTTTTCTATAACCTGATAACCAGAATTGAAAAAAATCAACTCAGTGCTAGTGAGGTGTCCCTAGCTTTAGCAATTTTTAGCACATTTTAACCCAATAAAATGGATCCCAATCTTCTTGTGCTTTGGTTGGCACCTGGAAGCTCCTATCCTATCATTTTGGATTCAATTGCTGGTTGAAGCAACTTTCTCCTGGTAATCTATGCCAATGTTAAACCGTCACTAACTTACAGATGTAATAAACTCTGAGCATTGAAACTCAACATAAGGAGACTGCAGTCTCTGGTGTCTCAACATTACATCGGTTGAACATTCCAGGAAATCTCTTTCCCTGCGCTATTTAACGATGGAGCTGAGTTCTATGGGGTTCTCTCTCAAGGGTCAGAGAAAACATCTGCTCAGCCTATCCCTGAGGAGAATCTGTTTTAGATCAGCAGAAACCCGGAGGAGCCCAGATCACCTCCAGACAAACTTCCTCCCTCATTTATTGTAAATGTTAATTGTTTCATTGTCCACCATCACGATGGAGTGAATCCCACGTTTCTGCTGTTCTGTGAGTGGACCATCCCTTGTTCAGAAAAGAGAAACTTCAGGATATCAATTGAATCCTGCAGAATACACATGGCCTAGCTTTAAGAAGATGGCCAGCTACCTGTGGTAGTGGTTTCTGCTCATCTATCTGAGTGAATGATCAATAAAATGCCTTCCCCTGGATCCCATGTTTTCTGCATTCCTTGGTGATACACCTTTGAGTTAATCAATAAATAAAATGCTGGATGAGGCAGCACAGTGGTGCAGAAAGTAGAATCACTTACCTCATGGCTTCAGAGATCCAGGTTCAATCCCGACTTCAGGTGCTGTCTTTTCATGTTCTCCCTGTGTATTCCATATTCCTCTCACATCCCACAGACCTGCAGGTTAACTGGTCACTTTAAATGGCTTTTTGTGTGTAGGTGAGTGGTACAATTCACTGAAGAGCTGATGGCAATATGGGGATAGTAGACTGTTGTAGAAAATCAATGGAATGAATGGGGTTGATGGACCTTGAGTATCACAGGATATTTGGAAATATAGGACAGAGTTCCAGGACCAATCCTAGTGCTGTATGCAGTCCCCAGAGAAAAGTTACCAATCTCCACACTATCAAGACGTCACTTGTGACCAGCATGAAGTGGGCTGGAGTACTGGGAGTGCTGACCTGTGTGTGACACTGAGGGTCAAAGGCCCTTGAGTCTCATCTTTCCTGTTGCGCATTCTGTATCAGCCACCTCAACGAGAGCTGATCTTCACAACCGATCAAACCAGCAGATCTGTCTGCAAAAGCTTTGCCATGCTGAAAACGCAGCAGGCAGCACCACAGCTGTAACCCATGTATGGTGTCAACCACAGCCGAGGCTTCTGCAATGACTGAGGTTTGTGAGGAGTGCAAGAGGACACAAGTAGGAGGAAAGTCTGTGGCTACTTTGTAATAAAAACAGTTCAGCAATATTTTAAAATTAAGCTTTCCTGGCGACAGTTTCACTGTGGATTGCAGAACAAGCCAACCATTTCCTTCAAAAAACACTATCATTCAGAATCAGAAGCCAACAGAGAGAAGGAACAAAATCTCAGCAGACAATGTTACAGGCAGAATATTGTACAGACAATGTTACAGGCAAAGTATGAAATAAAGTTAAACAAGATTATTTTTGTTTTATTTAGCGGTACAGTACAAAACAGGCCCTCTGGCTCACTGAGCTGTGGCGCCCAGAAACCCACCAATTTACACCAGCCTCGCGGTTCCCAAAGTGGGTGACATCACCACCCCTCCCCCTAGGGCGGTACGAGTTTCTAACGGGAGATAAAGATAAAGGGGATGGAGGGAGCATTCAGTACCAAGGGGGGCAGCTGAGGGATTACAGGCTTAACTTTAGAAATGAATTACTTATTATAATCATTTGATCCTCAGTGACTTATAATTGATTACAGTGATCATGTAATCACCCCGTCACTTGCTAAGCCACCATTCTCTTAGACTTTGCTCAAAGCACGTTGAGTTGTCGAAAAGCAATGTGACACTTCTGTGTTTGGCATATCATGAGAAATCTGGACCGAAGAAATCGTGTTCACTGCTCATTGCTAAATCTGAAAAGTCCCATTACAATTGGAGAAGAACTGATTCTGCCAGCAGTAAGGGAGGTTTTGAGTACAGTTTTCCATAATTCACCAGACTGAGTAGTTAAAGCAATTCTGTTCAGCATCATCTCTGTTCAAAGATGAAATGTTTGAGAATGTGGAAGACATATTGTGCAACATACGTAAGAGAACAGAATTTGCTCTGCTGTTCAGCTTTGCCAGGGAACAAATCTTTGCTTCATAAAAGATGAAAAACATGGTTCAAGAGTGTTATTTGCAAGGGGATTAGAAACAGATATGAAGGGAGAGTGAGATGGTTGAGTAATTTTTCAAAGAGAAAGATATTCTGCTCACAAACATTCTTGCTTGTACAACAGATAGGGCATCAACAATGGCAGGACACCACCATTGGGTTATTACTTGAAAAGGAAACTGTACCCAACATATTTACCATTCACTGTAATTCATATTTATCATCTTATCGCAAAAAATTTAAGTTATCAGCTGCACAAATCATTAAATACTGCCATCAGCATGGTAAATAGAATCAAGTCCCATTTTCTCAATTCTTGACTATTTTGAGAGCTTTGTATTGGGAATGATGAACAGTTTGAATGCTTGCTGTTGCACACAGAAGTCAAATGCTCTTAAAAGGACAGCATCTGAGATGCCTTTATGAAACTGTGATAAAATTCTCTGAAGACTCAACTGCTTCATTCAGTTATCAACTCAAGAATGTTAAGTGTGGCATTGCTTATTTAACAGAATATTCACAAACTTCAATGAAATCAATTTTCAGTTGAAAGGAAATGATACAAATCCTATCGAAGTCAAATCAGTTGCCTCCACAACTCTGCCTAAGTTAATTCTATTTCAGTGCAACATTGGTTGTCACAACTTTTTCCAATGCCCAAGCCTCTCAGAGCTGAAAGAGAATGAAAGAATACCAGATGATGATTTTCATGTCACTGTGCCCACCTGCGTGAGCTGCATAAGGACACGTCAGAGAGATTTCAGGATCTACTCTCGATCCAAATTCCACATTGGGCAATAAATCCATTCCTGAACACTTGTAATGAGGAATTAACAGGAAGGATGGAGGAAGAACTGAACTCACTATGAAATGACTTTAAGCTGAAGCCGAGGTTCAAATCTTCATATCGAGACTTTTGGTTGCAGAAAAGAGATCTCTGAACGCACTGTGGAAAAAGGTCAAGATGTTCTTTATTGCCTCTGCAACATCATATTTACTGGAGTGCGGTTTCAATGCAGTTGTCTAACTTTCAAGGCAAAAAAAACTGTAAGTTACTGAGCGTGGGGATCTGAACCTTCTCCTGTGGGACATCCAGCCTGATGTTGAGACGCTGATATCACTCAAGCTCATCCATCTCATTGAAAGAACATAAGAAATAGGAGCAGGAGTTGGCCATCTGGCCATCGAGCTGCTCTGCCATTCAATAAGATCATGGCTGATCTGACCATGGACTCATCTCCACCTACCTGCCTTTTCCCAATAATCCTTAATTGGCCTACTATGCAAAAACTTATTCAACCTTGTCTTGAATATATTTACTGAGGTAGCCTCCATTTCTTCATTGGGCAGAGAATTCCACAGATTCACCACTCTCTAGGAAAAGCAGTTCCTCCTCACTCCGTCCTAAATCTACTCCTCTGAATCTGGAGGCTATGTCCCCTAGTTCTAGTCTCACCTTCTGGTGAAACAACTTTCCTGCCTCTATCTTATCTATCCCTTTCACAATGGTACAGGTGTCCCCGCTTTACAAATGTTCACTTTACACCACTTCGCTTTTACAAAAGACCTACTTTAGTAACCTGTTTTCGCATTACAAAGAGGATTTTCGCTTTTACGAAAATTTTTCCCATATAAGTTAATGGTTCTTCGCTTTACATCATTTCAGTTTTAGAAAGGTTTCATAGAAACGCTCTACCTTTGTAAAAGGGGGGGGGGGGGGAAGACACCGGAATACATTTTTATAAGACTTCCTCTCATTCTTCTGAATTCCAGCGAATACAGTCCCAGGTGACTCAATCTCTCCTCAGTCTAACCCCCTCATCTCTAGAATTAACCTGGTGAACCTCCTCTACACCACTTCCAAAGCCAGTATATCCTTACTCAAATAAGGAGACTAGTACTTCTTTTTCCAAAGGTCAAAAAAGCATTGAAGTAGTGAATAGTGGGACTACTAATATATGCTCTAAAATTATTTATGAAAATTACTTTTTAATGTAATTAAATAAAGAAATATCTGTAGTTTTAAATATCTTTGAATTTTTTTACAATTATTTAACTACTTTGAATCTGCAGTTCCATTTTCATTCACTGTGCATCATAAATCAAAGTGGTCTTTTATGTAATTGCTGGAAAGGGAGGGGGAGCACTGGGGATGTAGCCTGGAAGCCAAAGGGGCGGTAATCCAAAAAAACACTGTGAACTAGCCTAATCACAAAACAATTTACAAAGACCAATTAACCCGCGAATCTGCAGTTACACACCGCTAGTGTGAACACAATTTCATGAACTTTGATAGAGTGATGATCTAAACAGAAACTTCCAAGAAAAGCACAATTGTGAGACACAGGAATTTCCCAAAAGTGAATTCAGAGTAGGAGCAAATACTCCACCCCTCCAATCTGCTCTGCCATTCAGTAAAATCACAGCAGCTGTGGTTGCATTCTTGCTTGCTATATCATTTTATCTCCTTGCTGATCAAGAATCAATCTACCTCTACCTGGAAAATATTAAAAGATTTTGCTTCCAATGTCCTTTGAGGAAGAGAGTACATGCTCCTCTGGGAGAGATAAAATTACTTCAGCCCTGCCTCAAATGGGACCACTTTACTTATAAACAGCCACCCCTTCATTGTCTAACTTCTATCTCTACAGAAATACCAAGCTCCATATTTATTTTCCCACAGTGTTGTGTTTATAGAATTGTGTTGTGTTTATAAGTAGGAAAATATTCAGGGAGAAAAGGATCAGAGAATCATTGAATGAGTACCAAAACTGTAGAGTGTTTTTGGGATGTTGTGTTGATCCACCCAGACAAAACTGAGACTTATAGTACTTAGAAACATAGAACATAGAAACACTTGCCTATATTAATTTCCGATGGTCCCATACCACAGTTTGTAAAGCTGAAATTTTCATTGATAATATGTATCAAATTAACGGGTTGAAAAAAAGGGTAATTGACCAATTGGATATAATTTCTAAAATAGCCTCTTCTAATCCATTCCCACGGATACATTTAATAACTAAACCGCGGGGGAGGGAGGAGCGGGATGACCTGGAAAATCACATCGATGTATGACACAGCCCTCTTTTCGGTAGAGTGGAGGGAAATATGCTCCGCATTGGGTATTTCGTCTCAAGGTGACATTAGCTAGCTGAAACAGAAACGTTTGCAAAATAAAAAAGCAGAAGGTGGCAGATTCTGGATACGCCGGGATCTTAGCTGGGAATGACGAATATATGTTGCTTGCAATCCCTATTCAAAGCCGCTTGTCATTGGAGTCTACCGCTGTTGTCACTTTCATACATTACTGTTCATATATACTGTTGACCGCTTGCGATACTTGCAAGATATCTGTACGAGTATCCTTGAAGAAAGGACAACGTGCGCCGCCGGCGTCAGTGCAGGTGCTGGGCGGCACCACTCGTTCCTTCTCGTCTTCCATCCCCAGCACCGAATGTCTCGCCGCAGGTCAGCAGGCAGCTCTGCGCAAGCGCGGTGCGGCGGCTGCCCAAGGAGCCCCCACCAGGAGTCCCTGGTCCTCCTGTATCCCGGTACCCTGTGTGGCTCCGGAGTCCAGTAATGGCTACCCCGTGGGACTCCAAGCTCACACCTGACCTATCATCCTTTTGACCTCCTGATATCAGGAGGGTTGCCAATGAAAGATTCTGCTCGGCTACCTCCCCCCCACCCCCGAAGGCGAACGACAAACCATAGCCTACACCTCACTTCTCCTCTCCCCCAAACGAACATCGGAGGTCGCCTCCCAACCTACCACCACCCCCTCCTCGGTTCCTCCAGTATCCCGGCGTGCTGTGGAATGACCGGCGGGCTGGCGCGCTGTCCCCTCCCCCTTCTCGCTGTCCGTCAGTCCGCAGGGAGCGGCCGCCATGTTGAATCGCGGCTCACCTCAGGAGCGGCAGCGGCTGGAGCGGAGCGGGGAGGTGATGCTCGAGTGAGGAGGGAGGAGACCGCCAGCTGGCTTGTAAGAGGAACAGTGTGGCCGCTTTTCAGTTGTTTTCTTTCTTTATGCACCGAGAGGAGCAAAGGAACAATATATACCAGAGCAAACAATAACAAGCCCCGGTGCAAATGTCGGTGTGTGTGCGCGGGGTGTAAAGCCGGGTGCCGGGCGCGATGCTGAAGCTCTGCATCTTGATGAAGCGGCGGGCTCATTGAGCAGCGGCAGCGTTCCCTCTCCCTCCCCTCTCCCCGCCCCGCCTCGCCTCGCCTCCGGCAAGGACACCGACGTCGAAGCGAGCCCCACGAGCCAGGCCGGGATGGCCAAGCCCGGGGTGTGAGACTGCGGCCAACAGCCCTCGGGCCTCGCGGGGCAACTGAGATGGTGCCCAGGCGGATGTCTTCACCGGCATTACCGGCGCAGCTGGTTTCCAGCGGGACATTAACTGCTGTTTCCAAATAAAGGGAGCCGCTGGCTTATAAATAAGCGAGTAGCCGAGCTTGAGACTCTTCTTCCCTACTCCTCCCACCGCCTTCCTCCGCTGTCCTTTCATTAACCCCCCCCCCCCCCCCCCGAGCAGGGGAGGAGACGGCTTGTCCACCCCCGGCGCTGGAGGGAGCGAGCTGCCGGTTGCCTTTCCCTGGAGCCAAGATGTCGGCGGAGGTTCGCCTAAAGAAGCTGGAGGAGATGTTGTTAGACGGGCCACGAAGAAGCGGTCTGGCTGTCAGCGTGGAGACCCTGCTCGACATCATCGTGTGCCTGTACGATGAGTGCGCCAACTCCCCGCTCCGGAGGGAGAAGAACATCTCCGACTTCTTGGACTGGGGTGAGTCTCCAACCCCTCTACCGCCGTCACTAATTCCGGGAGACGGGGGTATAGCTTCGAGTTACAGAGGTGGCCCATGCCCGGCTAGCAGAAGGAGGTGAAGCTCTAATGTATTCAGTGGGATTGGCAGCCTAGGTTCTTTGATTCTTTGGAATTTTTTACCCCAAAGAGCCATGGATGTTAATTCCTCAAGGGAGTTAATGGGTATTGGTTAGGAAATTGGAAGGATTGAGAATCTGTCATGGTATTGAACGGTGGAGCAGGAAAAAGGGGCTATATGAGCTCGCTGTTCTCTATTGGGATATTTTCGTATTAGATTTTTTCCAGGAAAGTGATATGGCATAATTAGAGAGGAACAAATCAGTCTCTGATCTGGTATTGCATTTTTGTTTCATGAAAAAATACTGTACTTTGCACCTGTGTTATTGCTCTGTAGTAACAAAGCAGTTTTGTAAACCAGCAAAATTAATGGAAGAGTGCTCAGACTGTTGTCCTTTCTGATTTGTTTTAAATTATCAGCAATTAGTTTATAGGGTTACTTTTGAATACATTGCATCAGGAATGAAATAGAAGTGTGTCCATGTTTGCCATATACTCATGGTTGGTTATCAATGCTAAATCCTAGAGAACCTGCTTTCTGAGGGCACTCTGTTTAATGTAGAATGTAACTAAAGAATATCACATAGCAAAACAATGCTCCAGTTTTTCCCTTTATTATATAAAAAAAGAAATTGAACAGATGTTAACTATCTTTGCATATAGGATGATGAATTTGCAGTTTCTACATAACATTTGGATTGACTGTGTGTCTTTATCCATATATAGGTCCAGTTAATGGACACCATTTAATTGCTCACTGTGACAGTTAGAACTGGGATCCAGAATAAATTAATTCTGCATTTCTTCTAACATGACAAGGGATTTGGTTAGGAATGTAATTGATAAAATGTGCACTGAAACTATGCACATCATGCTTTGTCACAATGCCCTCAGTGTTTTATTACTGTTATGCTGTGAAACAGTTGAGAAAAAAGGTTTCATGCTCTTATTTATAGCATGATTAAAATATTTTAGAGCGGGTTGTAATCTTTGTTGTGATCATCAAATTCCTTTACGATAGTTTAATGTACTATTACAAGATAATACCCAAATTAACTTGACTTGTTTAACTAGTTCTGTTTCGGAAAGGAAATCTTAAACAAATATTGAAGATTCACTATATATGTGTGATAATTATTTAGGGATATTGTACAATCTGGTACAAAATTACAGGGAGCATATTGAAAGTTAAATTTCTTATCACATTAGTTGGTCTCTGTCATGATGCGCAGTGTCAGAAGATAAAAATGTCTCTTCACTCATGGATGCATTTTACGCCCCCTTGTTCTTGATCAGTGTCAGATGTATTTGATACTAGGTTTCATCTCAATGTTCATATGGCATTAATGAATAAAATCCCTTTGTGGTTGGGCATCTCATCTCAGCTTTTTGTTGTGTTATAGGTTCTCTGCAATACCTTTACATAATTGCAGTCATCTCTTCATCGAGATTAACCATGGATGCAGGTGAAGCAATAATGACTCAGTTTGTCACTGGATGTATAGTCCTGTGATGTGTGATAAGATATCAAATCATTTTAAGTATTTTTGGTGAGGAACTCAATCAGAATTATGAGTAAAATTCTATGTTTTGATGAGCAAACCTGCAGAAGTCTTCTGTTCATAAACCTGAGATTCTGCAGATGCTGAAAATCTAGAACAACATATACAAAATGGTGGAGGAACTCAGCAGGTCAGGCAGCATCTATGGAAAGGAATAAACAGTTGACATTTTGGGATGAGGCATTCACTGGGATTGGAAAAGGGTAGCGCACCCAAATGCATTTCCAGTCCTGAAGAAGGATCTCAGCCTGAAATGTTGACTTTTTTATTCTTTTCCATAGATGCTGCCAGACTTGCAGAGTTCTTACAGCATTTGTATGATGTCTTCTGCTCGGTGGGCAGTATCCTTGGATATGATGTGCCTTTTTCAGAGATAAAAGAGATTAGTAATTTTACAAATCATTCAAACTGTTCATGTGCAGTATAAGCACTGAGGTGCTTCCAAGTAGCCCATATACAATCATACTGAAGGAAATGTTCTGTCAATTAATGCCTAAAGTGGCAGTTAACTTTTCTGTCAAAATCTTTTCTGCCGAAGTTAGTAATTTAGCTGCCATTGGTATTTTAACCTCTTGAATGTTGTGGGGTGATAAGAGCGCTGTGTGAGTAGGCATTTGCCAGGGTCTCTCAAAGGGCAGCTAATCCTTAATTATAGGGTGGATGAAAAAGTTTTTCTGTGTCCAGATGTATTATGCTACAGATTATATGCTGTTTTAACATTAAGTAAGTCAAAACTGTAGTTTATTTTGTTTAAATTGCAGTTGGGAGGCAATGTGGATGTTTCCTTTTCTTCCCCAGTTGTGAATCTTGGTTTATACCAGACAGACAAATTTTTGCATCAGATGTAATCGAGTAATACTGCAATATAAGACTATTGAATAGTTCCTTAATACGATGAGATGGGTTCTTGATATTATAATTTACCTCATTGTGATCTTGCACCTTATTATCTATCTGCACTGCACTTTCACTGTACCTGTTGCACTTTATTCTGCATTCTGTTATTGTTTTACCTTGTATTACCTTAATACAGTGAGTAATAATTTGATCTTTATGAATAATAATGTGACAAGCTTTTTTGGCCTGCCTTGGTACATGTGATGATAATAAATGAATTTCAATGCTTATACATTAACTGGATGCAAATCTCTACTAATGTACTAAATTGTGCCGTGGCGCTTTACTAGAGTTATAATTGCATATACTTTAATGTTAAAAATTAAATGAGCACTTACCAGTATTAAATTTCAAGTTCAGAATTCAGGCAGTTGTACAGCTTTTCCAAAAAAAAAAATCAACTCTTCTTTAGTTTTTCCCCCATGAAAGAGTAATTTCTAGAGTGTTTTCTCAAGTTATAGAAATTGGTTCCTGTCATTTTTTCTAATTTGCAGTTAATGTCTGAAGAGAAACCTGCAAAGTGATGGGCTATTATCTCTTTCCTACCTTCTCTTAGACATGACACTGACCATACATGTCAGATAGTTTCTACTGTGAGAGAGGACAGTGGTTAGAAATGTGGTTTTTAACTGGTTTAGGAGGTTACTTTCATAATCGGTCTAGTCTGATTAGTGTCCTTATGATAGTTTCCTGTTTTAGTAAATTAGGTCTCATAGATGTTTTGTGTTCTGTTTTTAGTTGAGCGGGCTGATTTAAGGTCTTACAGATGCTTAAATTTGTTATGATGTCACTGTGAAAAACTGTGAGAGTTTCCTGCTCGGAGCCAGAGGCATTTTTCCTGCAGTTTCCAACTCCCATTGTTTTCCATGGAAGGTGTGTCATACTCAATACAAAAGCTGCAGTGTGTAACAAGGAAATGATGTGGGGGGTTATGATATACACTGCTTGGAGTATTTTACTATTGTTTCACACTTCAAAGTGCAGTTCTGTCAAGTACTGCAGTTTTGCTGTCTGGTAGATTGGACTTTTGAGATTATTTCTACTTTGGTAATTTGACTGAAAGGTTCAGAATAAAGTGTGTGATTTACTTTGTACCTTTTAAATTGGTGTCACATTTATTTCACATGGGAGAAAAATCCAAAGCATACAATGTTGCAGGTGGAAGCCACTGCTATTTTTTTGTTTTATTATTGCAACATGTTAGCTTTGTGTTCATGACATTGAACCCATGAACACCACCTCACTTTTTAAATGTGTACTATTTGTTTTTGTGTTATTTTTGATCTATTCAATATACATATTTAGTAACTAATTTATTCTTTTTTTCTGTTATAATTATTGCATTGAACAGCTGCTAAGTTTACAAATTTCATGATACATGCCAGTGATAAACCTGATTATTATTCTGATTCTGAAGTATGCCCTAGAATGTTATGCTCTCTATGAACTGTTTGAAGATGATTTGGTTTGTCTGGTATTGTGAATGAATCTTCTGGTTGAAATTTAAGTGCTCAGAATCCTGGAAATTCACAGCACCTTCAGGCCAATGTGTTCATGTCACACCGTTTTTCCGGTTGATTGATTCCTCATTTGCCTTTACTACTTCTGTGAGCATGTATCAGATATCTCTCCATCCTATTCTATTTTAAAAGATGCATGCAATTTCAAGTACTTGTTGAGCAGTTACATTAGGATTTATTTTGTTTTGTTACGTAAAATTTTTTCAAAATACTCAACCAGAGTGATACAGAATAAAATGAGGTGTGATTCCTCAGTAACCAAAGAACAGTTTATCCTGCCCACATAATGGATTAATCTTTCTGAAATTTCTCTTTTAATACATAATTTATTAAAAGAGAAAATGATGTAACAGTTTAGTAAGGAATCTATGTATAACAATGAGAAACAAGAGACTGCAGATGCTGGAATATGGAGCAGCAACCATTCTGCAGGAGGAGCTCAGTGTATTGTGCAATACATATTTACCAAGCAGCAGCAGGAGTATTGGTGGTGATGGTTGAAGAATGTGGAGAAGTCTGTTTTTGTGTGTGTCTAATGGAACAGGGAGAATGAATTTTAGTTTACTACTAGACAATGGGGTGACCCATTGGGGCACCCTTTGAGAGAATCAAAAGAGAGCTGCCCTGCCCTTCTGCTCTGCTTGGTGTCTCTGCTGAGGCTGTCCGTGCACATGTGTCATGGTGTTGCATTCCAATTTCCATGATGGCGGATTGGCTCTTGGGTGAAAGCGGGGCTGTTGATTTTGGCGAATGAGCAATTTTGTATGAATATATACCCTGAACTTTGCCTGCATTCTGTGAGTTAGTGCATCTTAAGTCGATTTAGCCAAAAAAAGTGCCACTGTAATGCACCGTTTACGCTAATTGGAGGTCACAAACATACAGAGCATGAGACTTTTAGTAGTATATAGATCTAATGATTTCTACTTTTGACAGTTTTGACTATTTTGTGGACTTGTATTGTGAAGAGGTTCTGGAACAAGATTTAGACTTAGTTGAATGGTGACTCCCTTGCAACCACTACTAAGCTGGCATCCATATTCTGGTTATAATCTATTTGTGTTTTAATGTATGGAATGTTCACATGCAAAATGCCAATTTATCAGCATTGTGGGATATCTCATAAACCGTAAGATTTTATCTGTGGCATTTCTACAATTCCATAATTTTCTTTGTTGTAGGATAATTAAAAAATATTTAATGGGCATTTTTGAGAGGAATATTTCTCAGGCAACAGAGGTTCTATTGCGATTATAAACATTAGTTGAAAACTACATTTTAACATTAGAGGCCATACATGAGTTAAAATTTTTCTCAGTATTTTATTAAATTTGTAGAACAGCTAAGTTTCTAAAGGTAGGTTGATGCAACATCTGAGACAGTTTTGTGATAGTGATTGGCCTCAAGAAGATAGCTGTGAGAATGTTTTCATGGACATTGATAGATAATATACTCTTGTTAAGTCTCTATTTTAATGAGATGTGCATTCGGTTTTTGAGGAAATGTGTCCCAATTAAATGGAGGTCAACTTAATTTAGTTAATAGGCTTTTATGACTGTTGCTTCCAGACCCTAAAAATCAGGAACAGAAGGAGATTTGACAGTCTCACACACTCCTAGCTTTTCACATCCCTTTCATCCTCCCCCTGACCTTACCCGTGTTACCTGGACTCACCTAAAACTTGCCAGTCTGTGCTCCTCCCCCTTCCTTTACTTTTTTATTCTGGGTTCTGCTGTGTTCCTTTCCAGTCCTGATGTGAAACGTCTTCATTTCCCTCCATATATGCTGTATGACCTCCTGACTTCCCCCAGCATTTTCAGCATTTCTCTTGTGTTTCTGATTTGTCAGTCATTTGTCTAATTTGCCTGATTTAGTATTGGTAAAGTCCCTGTGAGGAATTATATGCAGAATTAAAAGGACTAAAACCTAACTGACTTATTTTCACCCTTTCCATAACTAAATAAAATATTCACAGATTTCAGCTTTTCGAGATTCAAAATTGTTTAATGTCCAGTACACAAGTGTAAAGGAGAAAGGAATAGTTATTACTCCAGATCCAATGCAACATAAATAAGGTAAAGAACAGAATAAAGTTTCTTGTCAACATTACATGCTGAATGACATAAATATCGGAGAGTGAGGGGATAATTGATCAGAGTTAAAGGGAAGTAGTCACATGAAGGTGTGACTGGCAGATAAGTGTGTGGCTGAGAAGCTGGTACAGGGGGCAGGACTTAAGATTCTTGGATCTTTGGGATCTCTTCTGGGGGAGGTATGACCTGTTCAAAAGTAATGCGTTGCACCCGAACTTGAGGGGACCAATATTCTCTCTGGCAGGTTTATTAGAGCTTTTGGGGAGGGTTTAAACTAATTTGGCGGGGGGGGGGCTTGGGAACCGGAGTGTTGGGACTCAGGATAGGGAGGATGGTAAAAAAGTAAAGATAGCATGCAGTCAGACTGTCAGGAAGGGCAGGCAGGTGATGGGACATGGTTGTAGCTGACAGGGTGAGTATCAGTACATTAGGGATGCAAAATCAAAAAGGTTAGCAAATATGGTACTCAAGGTGTTCCATCTCAGTGCACGGAGTATACGAAATAAGGTGGATGATCATGTTGCACTATTACAGATTGTTGGGTATGATGTTGTGGCCATCAGTAAATCGTGGCTGAAGGATGGTTGTAGTTGGGAGCTGAATGTCCAAGGATATACATTGTATCGGAGGGATAGGAAGGTAAGCACGGGGAGGCGTGGCTCTACTGGTAAAGAATGGCATCAAATCAGTAGGATCATCGGATAGGAAGATGTTGAATCCTCGTGGGTTGAGTTAAGAAACTGCAAGGGTAAAAGGACCCTGATGGCAATTAAATACAGGCCTCCAAACAGGAGCTGGGACATGGACCACAGATTACAACAGGAAATAGAAAAGGCGTATCAAAAGGGCAATGTTATGATAGTCATAGGAGATTTTATCGTGAAGGTTGATTTGGAAAATCAGGTTGGTAATGGATCTGGAGAATGATCAGTTTGTTGATGAGCCTACTGGAGCATTGGTCCCCAACCACTGGGCTGCAGACTGGTGCCGGGCCGCAAGGAAACAATATGATTAGGTGATATGAAATGATGTGAGTCAGCTGCACCTTTCCTCATTCCCTGTCACGTCCACTGTTGAACTTGAATGCACGCGTGGTCATCAGTCGCCTAAATACAGTGATACCCTCGCACCAGGGGTCACTGGTTGGCCTCGGGTAACCGGCTGCCTTGTGCAGCCGGCAAGAAGTGCTGATGGTACTGGCCTGGAGTGTGGACAGATGGGCGCTGCCTCTAAACCTGTTCACCACACTGAATGTTCATGGGGAACCCTGTGCTAAAATATTCGCAAACGACCTAATATTCGCTGTGATCTACTGAAAGTCATCCCTCAAGCCAAACTTTTGTCGGCCAATAGATCCTACCCTACAAGATGAGTGGGCACGCGCCCTGTCGCACTCCTCACTCGGTTGGTCGCTCTCTCCGGGCTGCGACCGCCATGGTCCCGGTACGGGGACCTCTGGCCTTTACCTTGTCCTCTCACTGGTGTGTTTCAATGATTTTATATGTTCTTACAAGGAAAATTTGAGCTGTGTGTTTAATATCCAAACATGACTTAAAATGTTATGATGCTATTGACTTATAAGTGAGTTATAATTGACTTATTACTACATTCACGCGAGGGAAAATGTGTGCTGTATGTTTAATATTAAATTTGTTAGATAAACCCTTTTAGAAATGAAATTGCGTGTATTAGCCACTTATAAGTGACTTATAGTTGATTTATTATCTATATTCCGGTCATTATTAACACCCTACCCCCCCGCTCCCCCCCCCCCCCGGTTGGCTGGTCCGCAAGAATATTGTCAATATTAAACCGGTCCGCTTTGCAAAAAAGGTTGGTGACCCCTGTACTAGAAGATCAGCTATACTGAATTGGGTGTTATGTAATGAGCTGGAGGCTATTAGGGAGTTTAAGGTAAAATAACTCTTAGGAACCAGTGATCACAATATGATTGAGTTCAACTTGAAATTTGATAGGGAGAAAATACAGTTTGTTGTAGCAGTATTTGTGGAGTCAGGGAGATCTCAGTAATATGAGAGAGGAGTTGGCCAAAGTAAAATTGGAAGGAGCTGCTGGCAGGGATGTTGGCTGAGCAGCTATGGTATGCGTTTCTGGGAAAAATAAGGAAGGTGCAGGATGTGTATTCCAAAAATGAAGAAATACTGAAATGGCAAAATAGTACAACTGTGGCTGATAAGGGAAGTCAAAGCTAATGTAAAAACAAAAGAGAGGGCATACAACAAAGCAAAAATTAGTGGGAAGATTGAGGATTGGGAAGTTTTTAAAAACCTATGGACAGCAACTAAAAGAATCTAAAGGGAAACGATGAAAAATGAAAGCAAGCTAGCAAATAATATCAAAGTAGGTAGTAAAAGATTTTTCCAATTATGTAAAAAAAATAAGAGATGAGAGTGGATATAGGACCACTCAAAAATGAGGCAGGAGAAATAATAATGAGGGACAAGGAGATGGCAGATGAACTAAATGAGTATTTTGCATCAGTCTTCACTGTTGAAGACACTAGCAGTGTGCTAGATGTTATAGTATGTGATGGAAGAGAAGTGGGTGCAGTTGCTACTACAAGGGAGAAGCAGCTTAAAAAACTGGAAGACCTAAAGGGACATAAGTCACCGTGACCAGATGAAGTGCACCCTAGGGTTCTGAAAGAGGTAGCGTTAGAGATTGTGGCAGCATTAGAAGTGATCTTTCAATAATCATTGAACTCTGGCATGGTGCCAGAGGACTAGGAATTATAACTGTCACTTCACTCTAAGAAAGGAGGAAGGCAGCAGAAAGGAAGTTATAGACCAGTTAGCCTGACCTCAATGGTTGGTAAGATGTTAGAGTCAATTGTTAAGGATGAGGTGATGGAGTACTTGGTGACTTAGGAAAAGATAGGACAAAGTCAGCATGGTTTCCTGTTGGAATTCTTTGAGGAGATTACAAGTAGGATAGATAAAGGGGGATGCAGTGTATGTTATATATTTGGACTTTCAGAAGGCCTTTGACAAGGTGTCACATATGAGGCTGCTTACCATGGTATTACAGGAATGTTACTAAGATGGTTAGAGCATTGGCTGATTGGAAGAAGGTAGTGAGTGGGAATAAATGGACTCTGATCTAATTGGCTGCCAATGTCTTGTGGTGTTCCACAGGGGTCAGTGCTGAGACCACTTTTTATGCTGAATATAAATGATTTAGATGATGAAATAGATGGCTTTTTTGCCAGGTTTGCAGATGATACGAAGTTTGGTGGAGGGGAGTTTGTTTTTTTGGATAAGTGGTACTCACCATGTAACAAAAATGCAGAAAACAAGTTCTCTTACTCCTTCTTGACAGAGTACTCCATATCATCAGCAGCAAAGCCAAACTCACAAAGATGAAGTTAAACTTTGGAAGGTATTTTGTATGGTGGCTATGTCATGAGAATGTAAAGTAGGTGTTAACTATACAATGTGGGTTATGTGCACTGGGTGAAGAAGGTTACTTGGTAGTGTCACTGGAGTAACTGACTTTCGTAAGCAAACTTCTATCAATCAGTAAGATTCACTTCCCTTCCATTCTTTGCCGCTTTTCTATGTGCTTGTAGGCTTGATTCGTCCCTGGTTTCTTTACTTTATAACTAAGTTAGTTGAGTGCAAATTATGATGCCCATTGAATCCAATATGTGAATTAGAATCAGGTTTAGTATCACTGGCATTTGTTGACTTTGTGGCTGGCAGTACAATGCAATACATAATAATAGGGGGGAAAACTGAATAAAATATATACACGCATATAATAGTTGAATTAAATAAGTAGTGTAAAAGTAGAAATTAAAAAAGTAGTGAGGTAATGTTCATGGATTTAATGTCTGTTCAGAACTCAGATGGCAGAGGGGACAAAGCTGTTCCTGAATTGTTCAGTTGTGTGCCTTCATGCTTCTGTACCTCCTTCCTGATTGTAGCAATGAGAACAAGGTATTACCTGGGTAATGGGGGTCTTTATTGATCAATGCCAGCATTTTGAGGGATTGTTCCTTGAAGATGCCCTGGATACTATGGAGGTTAGTGCTTACGATGGAGCTGACCAAGTTTACAACTCTCTGTAGCTTACTTTGATGCTGTGTAGTAGCTCCTCCCATACCAGGCAGTGATTCAGCCACCCCACGGTACATCTGCAGAAATTTCCGAGTGGTTTTTGAGACGTATCAAATCTTCTCAAATTACTGATGAAATATAGGCATTGTTATGTGTTCTTTATAGGTGCATCGATTTCTTGGGTCCAGGTTAGATCCTCAGAGATATTGAGACTCAGGAATTGGAAATTGCTCAGTCTTTCAACTTCTGATCCCTCTAAGAGGACTGGTGTGTATTCTCTTGTATTACTGTTTCTGAAATCCACAGTCAGTTCTTTGGACTTAGTGACATTGAGTGCAAAGTTGTTGCTACAACACCACTCAATTAGCTGATATATCTCACTTCTGTACACTCACTTGTCACTGTCTGAAATTGTGTGTGTGTGTGTGTGTGTGTGTGTGTGTATGTATATATATATGCGCAGAGAGATATATTGAAAATGAAAAATTGGGTTATGCTCAGACGAGGTTGCATATTTGACGTGTCACGTTGATTTTTCTGGCTGTACTGTTAGCACTGATTAATATTCTCTTTGGAGTTAGCATATAATTGTTCAGGTTTCAAATTTGAATTTTCTAATTTGCTAATAGAGAATACTAATTATTTCACACTCATAAATTTTAAATCCATAATTAATTTATCTGAACCGAGCTTTGTCACATCTGCAGATATTTCCCATGTGTAAATTTAAACATATCACGTTCCTTATGATAAATTAACTTTTTGTTGAAGTGATTTTAATTCTCCTTTAAGGAAAAGACTGCTTTAAGTTTCTAAAGGAATTGTAGCAAATGTTTTTGCACAGACTTTATGATAATTAGCTTTGTGACTTTCACATTCTCGAAGAAGGATTGCTTATCTGTTTTGCAATTAAAACTTGTTTGATTCTCACTGTTTTTCCACAACAGATAAAGTCAAATTGTAGATTATAGTTCATAAAATGAATAGAGATGAGAGTTGCTAGACTGGGGTGGAGGGGGTGGGATGGAATGGATGGAAAAGAATTTCAAATCTCCTTCAAAAGGCGTCTTCAAAAGTTATTTAGACTCTGGTGGAGTGAGCCCCAGTACATAAAAATGGGGGTAGAAAAAAACTGGGAATTGCAGGCAAGTTCACCTTACATCAGTGGTGGATGAAAATGCTTAAGTCTGTTATAAAAGATGTAATAGCAGAACACTTGGAAAGCAATATTGAGATTAAATTAGGCCAGCTTGGGTTTATAAATGGGAAATCATATTTAAGAAATCTTGTTTTTCTTTTGAGGCTGTAACTAATAGAGTAGGTGAGGGAGAGTCAGTAGATATTGTATATTTGGATCAGCAGATAACTTTGTATTTGAGTTAAGTCCAAATATAATCCTGAGTTGTTAGCATTGAATCACATTGATTCTATCTTGCTATTATGTCTCTGGAATGGGCCACTTGTACAATAAATTTGAACTTTTGATTTCTCAGTTTTCCTCATGGCTCTTGCATTGTATTTGTGTATATTGCACTTAGTAACTGCAGAACTACATTCTGCATTTTTTTTTAACTTTCGTACAATCTTGGTATATGTATGAAATGATCTTTCTGGTTTGCATGTAAAAAAACTTTTCACTGTATCTCTGTATATGTAACAATAATCGGATTTCTGTATTGGGTTTCTGGATTGGGAATCCATCAAGGGTCAATGAATTCCCAATCCACACAATCAATACATAATTTGGTTGACAGAAAGGAAATATAAAGTAGGAATAAGCAGTTTGCTTTCCTGAAGAAGAGCACTTTATGCCAACTATTCAAGTTGTATGTTAATAATTTAAATGAGTGAACTAAATGAAATATTTTTATGTTTGTGGAAGAGATAAAAGTAAGGGGCAGAGTGTTATGTTGTGTAACTTCAAAACATTACGCTAATTCATAGGAAGACACAAGTCCAAAATGTGAGTCTTAATTTCATGTTTAAGTGAGATGCGCAAGTGTCACGTAATAGCATCATAGCGTTTGCAATTCATGTATTTATACATGTAAACCGTAATGAGATATTTTAACAAACAAAAATGCTTAAACAAACAAAATATATACAAGATTGCTCAAATATTACTGAAATATTCAATACACGGCACTCTTTCCTTCTTAGAGAATGTACCTGAACTATATACACATTATACAACTACTATAAAGAGACATCAACAGCATAGTAAATTTTTAATTGTCCCATTCAGGCCTAAAGATTTAATCACTGTGGGGGATTTATTACTCTTGTGGGATAATTTATTTCCTGATAAGAGGGATCACTCTGCTTGGCTGGTGAGGCTTGTGGCTGTGAAGCAGTCTCAGGTGCTGGGGCCTCCTGGTGCTTTTCAGAGTTGACTCTGAGCCCCAATAAGTGGTTCTGACAGCAATAGCTACCTTCTTCTCTGTAACAAGTGACCCTGCTTTCCTCAACTGATCAATTTTTCATCTCCAGATGATATCAGCCGTAATCTTCACTGTGCAGGAGAGTGGTCCTTAATCTTTCCGATAACCCACTTTGATTATCTCTGCAGTCCCTTGTCAGGACTGCTTGTCCAGGAGTGAAACATCAAACCTCCTTGTTGAGGAGCCTTCAATTTGGTTCAGCTGTTTGCCCTGCACCCTCAATCTGGAATTGAGTTTGATGGGATCCAAGCATGAATGCAAGAATGAATTGGTGGTGGTGGATAGAGTATGTTGCATTATAATATGCAAGGAGGAAATTGGCAAATTTCTCATTTAGTGTGTTCCACTGACATTTCTTGCAGTGCATTCTTTAACTTCCGGACAAGCTGTTTGTAGCTGGGTGGTACAGTGCAGATGTAGTATGTTATTATGTCTTATTCCATTTATTTTTAGGAATAATTGAAACTGTGGTCCATTGTCTCTAAATGTGTTCTGGAAGACCAATCTTTGTGAAGGCGCTTCTCAATACATCAACAGTGTACAAGGCTGTAGTGGAGGCTATTGGAACACAACTGGCCACTTTGCTGCTGCAGGGTTTTCCAAGGGATGGAGAGGTGTTGACCTTGACATCTGTTGGCATCCTGTACAGTGCATGGCAAGCTGCTTGGTGATGCCTATCTATTCCAGGCCACCAGGTAAAACTTAAATTGAGTTGACTTTATTTCTTGCATCCTTCACATCCATGAGGAGTAAAAATCTTTACGTTACGTGTCCATCTAAATTTGTAATCATAGTAATTTATAATAAATAGAACAGTCAATGTAATATAGAGTACACTCAAATCAGCATGATTTATCAGTCTGATAGCCTGGTGGAAGAGGCTGTCCCAGAGCCTGTTGGTCCTGGCTTTTATGCTGCGGTACTGCTTCCCAGATGGTAGCAGCTGGAAAGATTGTGGTTGGGGTGACATTCACATCACCAAGGATCTCACGCGGTCTATATGTATTGGCTGTGTGGTGAAAAAAGCACAACAGCACCTCTTTCACCCAGACGGTTGAAGAAGTTTGGCATGAGTCCCTAAGAACTTTCTACAGCGGGTACAATTGAGAGCATCCTGACTGGCTGCACCACTGCCTGGCATGGGAACTGTACTTCCCCGAATCACAGGGCTCTGCAGAGTGTGGTGCGGACAGCCCAGCATATGTGTAGATGTGAACTTCCAACTATTCAGGACATTTGCAGCGACAGGTGTGTAAAAAGGGCCAGAAGGATCATTGGGGAATGGAGTTTACCTCAACTACAACCTTTTCCAGCTGCCACTGTTTGGGAAACAGTACCACAGCGTTAAAGCCAACAGGCTCTGGGACTGTTTCTTCCACCAGGCCTTTTGACAGATTAATTCATGCTGATACAGTGGTCTTTCTATGCTATATTGACTGACTATACTATTTATTACAAATGACAATAAATTGTACATTCCATATTTAGATGGAGACATAAAGTAAAGAGTTTATTCCTTGTGTGTGAAGGATGTAAGAAATAAATTCAATTCAATTCTTTGTTGCATTTTCTCTAAGTTTCACCTTTAAATCTGCATTTGTTTGCATGTGAACCCCTGCCACTCAGACCCTGCATAGTGCTGACTTGTTACAATGTGATTATTCAATTCTTTACTGAAATTTTTAGAAATGACAAATTAATTCTAAACAATACTTAAAACTTCTCAAGAGCAGCTGCCATTACAGTAAACATTCAATTAGCCAATGAGAGTGCTTTACATACGCTCTGAGCTACTCACAGCCAATCATGTATTAGTTCACGCTCTGCCTCCCCTGTGTGTGTAAATGTTCTTGCTCCCTTGTCAATTTATTTCAATTTTTTCATCCATAATGTCTGGAAAACAGTGCAACTTCCAGTGAGGGTAGTACATCTAAGTTGTTGAGGAAAAGCATTAGCATGAATTTGAAACTGCTAGTGATACAGTATGATGATGTTAATGTTCGTGATGTTGAAGAGTTACTACTCCTGGTGAGAGCCTTAATAATGAAACACTTTGAGAACTGGCAGAGCCACACATCCTAGGTGAATCTGAGGACATGGATGAAGAAGAGAAAACACCAGCAAGAAAGCTCTCCACAAAATTGCTCAACACGAGCATCACTATGTTCACACAAATAATGACCCTGACTGGGAGTGAAGCAATAAGGCAAAGAGAGGTGCTCTTGATATGATTTTCTGCTAGGGAGAACTGCTTCATGAGAGGAAACTTAAAGGCAGTCAAACCTCGACACCTTCTTGAAGAAGAAGCCGAAGTTAGAGGAGGACCCACAGCCTGCTTCCCTCTGCTATTGCTGCGATGTGTTGCTGCTCCACTGATGTACACACTGTAATGTTTCCGGGATTGATTTTGTTTGGATGCTGTGTGTTTACCCTGAGCTTGAACCAGTGGGGTAAATATTCATATTCCAGATGAATTGTTAAGTTGCCTGTTAAATACTGTTAAAGTTTCAATTGTGGGGAGAGGTTTGGTAAAATAGCAGGTTCAGCTCGCGTTTTAATGCAGACCAGCGGTGGAAGAGCAAGCTGAATCACAATCACATGGCTGGGGGCAGAGACTTCAAAGTCAGGGTTCTATCCTTTCTGAGGAGTGAGGGGAAGGAATGGTCGGATTTGGAATGTCTAATTAGTCTCTGTCCCCCAGTGAAAAGTGAGAGTTCTGCATTAGTATCCGCCCTTACCTCTCTGGCGAATAAGGGGAAAAATGCCCAGATATAAGATAAACAACAGTGGACCCAGCACCAATCCATGAGGCACATCACTAGTCACAGGCCTATTTACACCAACTCTCTGACTTCTTCTGTGAAGCCAATGCCCAATCCAATTTATTACCACATCTTGAATGCCAAGTGACTGAAAATTCTTGACCACTTAAAGGTCAAATTGTCTATTTCCTCTCTTAGCTCCTTTATTTCTATTTGAATTGCTTTCTATAGTTTATTTTTTAATCTATATTTCTTAATATTAATTCATGAAACCTGTTCTGGGATTTGAAGCCTCAGTCCATTTCTGTAATGATTAAGCAGCAAGTTTTGCCCACTGTTAGCAGGTGGCATGGCAGAGTAGTAGTAAGTGTAATGCACTGTCTGTCAGGAGTTTGTGTTTTCTCGTGACTGCGTGGGTTTCCTCTGGGTACTTTGGTTTCCTCTCAGGTCCTAAAGATTATGGAGTAGGAGGTTATTTGGTCACGTGTATAGTTGGACAGCTCGGGCTTGTTGGGCCAGAAAGGTGTGTTACCATGCTGTATCTTTTAAGAAAACTTAAGTATATTTAATTATTGTAACTAATAATGAAGTACAGAAGTGTGGACTTGTGATCAACACTTTGGAAATCCAAGGTGATGTATTTGCAATTTCTGCCATGGATGGGAGGTTATACATTAATTATCTTCACCAGATGTCTGCATTTATATGGCACCTTTAATGCCAATAAAACATTCCACTTCAGAAAATAGTTTGAATAAAATAGTCAGGAGAGAACAAAAGGGTGACCAAAAACTTGATTAAGAGGAGAGTTGTAAAGTAAGGGAGATGGAAAGAAATTTGCATGTTGTCTCTCTGAGTGAAGTGAATAAAAAAAAAGTTTGTCTGTACATTGAAATCAGAGAAGTGATAAGCTTGGGTAATCAGTAGTGGGATATACTGATGTGAGTGGGGAAGGGAGATGGGAGGGATTTACATGCAAGGGTGAAAATTCATAGAATAGTGAGCATAGGTCAGAAATATTTTGCATGCCATAGTGGTTAACATTGCTACCTCACAGTTCCAGGGACCTGGATATGATCATGTCCTTTGGCTCTGTCTATATTCTCTTTGTGGTTGAGTGGGGTTCCTCTGGGTGGTGTGGTTTCTTACCTTATTCCAAAGATGTGCTGGTAGATTAATTGGCTGCTATGAATGTTCCTATAGGGCAGACCATAGCAAAGTATATTGAGATTGGATGACAATGTGTAATTACCCAGAGAAATGGGTAGAGAGCGAATGAAACGAAAGGAATTGCTTCCCTGGAACGATGGGTTGAATAGCGGCTTGTTGTTTTAAGTCTAAAATGAAATGTGCACACAAAAAAGTATAATATCTTGTAAACATTACTGTCAGCATTACTCAATATACCAGTTTATGCTTTGATGTCCATCCTAAGGAAGGAACTCTAATCTGCAACTGAATCTAAAATGTTCCCAACATTTTATCTTATCACCCCTTCCCTACCTACCGGGCTTCACCTATCTCCTCGTAGCTTGTACTCCTTCCCCTCCACCCACCTTATTCTGTATCTTTCCCCTTCCTTTCCAGTTCTGATGAAGGGTCTTGGTCTGAAATGTTGATGGTTTCTGTAGATGCTGCCAGACCCTGTTGATTTCATCTGGGTTTTTTTGTGTGTTGCTCTGGATTTCCAACATCTGCAGAATCTCTTGTGTTTCTAAAATGTTTTCACCTGTTTTAGCATGGTGAGGAATCTTGACAGTTTTTAAAAAATGGGATCTGATCATTGCAGCCAACCCCAACATTTATTGTCCAACAATAACTGCACTTGCGAAGGTGGTGGTAACCAACCTCTTGACTTGCTGTAGATAGATAGATAGATACTTTATTCATCCCCATGGGGAAATTCAACTTTTTTTTCCAATGTCCCATACACTTGTTGTAGCAAAACTAATTACATACAATACTTAACTCAGTAAAAAATATGATATGCATCTAAATCACTATCTCAAAAAGCATTAATAATAGCTTTTAAAAAGTTAAGTCCTGGCGGTAGAATTGTAAAGCCTAATGGCATTGGGGAGTATTGACCTCTTCATCCTGTCTGAGGAGCATTGCATCGATAGTAACCTGTCGCTGAAACTGCTTCTCTGTCTCTGGATGGTGCTATGTAGAGGATGTTCAGAGTTATCCATAATTGACCGTAGCCTACTCAGCGCCCTTCGCTCAGCTACCGATGTTAAACCCTCCAGTACTTTGCCCACGACAGAGCCCGCCTTCCTTACCAGCTTATTAAGACGTGAGGCGTCCCTCTTCTTAATGCTTCCTCCCCAACACGCCACCACAAAGAAGAGGGCGCTCTCCACAACTGACCTATAGAACATCTTCAGCATCTCACTACAGACATTGAATGACGCCAACCTTCTAAGGAAGTACAGTCGACTCTGTGCCTTCCTGCACAAGGCATCTGTGTTGGCAGTCCAGTCTAGCTTCTCGTCTAACTGTACTTCCAGATACTTGTAGGTCTTAACCTGCTCCACACATTCTCCATTAATGATCACTGGCTCTATATGAGGCCTAGATCTCCTAAAGTCCACCACCATCTCCTTGGTCTTGGTGATATTGAGACGCAGGTAGTTTGAGTTGCACCATATCACAAAGTCCTGTATCAGTTTCCTATACTCCTCCTCCTTTCCATTCCTGACACACCCCACTATGGCCGTGTCATCAGCGAACTTCTGCACATGGCAGGACTCCGAGTTATATTGGAAGTCTGATGTGTACAGGATGAACAGGACCGGAGAGAGTACGGTTCCCTGCGGCGCTCCTGTGCTGCTGACCACCGTGTCAGACCTACAGTCTCCCAACCGCACATACTGAGGTCTATCTGTCAAGTAGTCCACTATCCAATCCACCATGTGAGAGTCTACTCCCATCTCCGTTAGTTTGTGCCTTAAGATCTTGGGCTGGATGGTGTTAAAGGCACTAGAGAAGTCAAGGAATGTAATCCTCACAGCACAACTGACCCCATCTAGGTGAGAGATGTAGTCCTCCTTGTAAGGCACTCACAGAGATGTGCTGCAGAGGGAGTTCCAGCTTATTGACCTGTGATAAAGGAATGGCAATATATTTTTAGATCAAGGTGGTTTTTGACTTGGAAGATAACATATAGATGGAAGTTTCTGGTCAACGGTGACATTCAGAATGTTGATGGTGTGGGACTTGGCAGTGCTAATGAGTGATGCCCAGGGTATGTGATTATATTCTCCTGCTGGAGATGGTCATTGTTTGGCACAAATGTTATTTGCCAGATCAGTGTTGAAGTTGACCAGGTCTTGCTTCATGCACACATGGACTGCTTTATTTACTGAGAAATTGTGAAAGAAACTTTGGTGGTCTCGCTTGCTTCTGTCTCTCCAGATAATCCCAGACAGGTTTGTTGATGTTGAGATCAAGGCTCTGTGAGGTCATAACTATCTGTTGTAGAACTTTTTTTTGTTGGAGATGGTTTTTGACCTTGGCCATGTGTTTGAAATCAGTGTCTCCTGCAGCAGAATGAAGTTGGGACCAATCAGACACCTCCCTGATGGCATTGCCTGATGGATGAGAATCTGCTTTTACTTCTCAGTATTGAGGATTCCATTAATTCTGACTGGATCACCAACTCTATTTTCAGAAATGCAGCTCCAAACCTGCAAGCAACATCTGCCCTGCTTTACCTTTGGTTGCAAATACTCATCCATGTAGTGCTCTCCAGCTCTTCTGTGGACAAACTGCTTCCTATTTGAGACAAAAGTTTTAAATTTTGTCTCGTTGGTCCAGAGAATTTGCTGCCATTGTTTAGAATCCCAGTCCTTGTTATTTTCTGTGTAGGTGAAGCCCTTTGTTTTGTTTCCACTTGGAAGAGTGACCCAGTTTGATTCTTTCTACACAAGTTTCTGTTTCACTTAATCAGTTCAGTTCATTCAACTCGTGTTATTGATCATTAACATCCTGTTTGTTATCTTTGTTTACTCGTTCACTGGAGTAACTTACTAAGTAATCAAGTTCCTATTTGAAAAGTGGTCTATTACTTAATATGTTACTTTAATGAAATGAAGAAATTTTTCTGCAATATTTAATTTTTTGGGAAAAGAATATTTGGAAATCTAAAATTTGTTCTTTCCTAATGACCCACTAATGCAGAAAACAAAAAAAAAATCTAAAACAGAATTTATACAAAAAATCTGGGGTGCCTAAGTCTTTTGTAGTACTGTAATAATAAAAAAAAATTACAATGAATATATTTTTAAAGAATTAAATAAGTAGAGCAAAAAGAGAGCAAAATAGATGAGGTAGTGTCCATGGGTTGGCGCATCGTCCATTCAGAAATATGATGGCAGAGGGGAGGAAGCTGTTCCAAAAATGTTGAGTATGTGTCTTCAGGATCCTGTTATACCTCCTTGTGGGTAGCAATGAGAAGAGCTTGCTCTGTATAATAGGAGTCCTTAATAATGGATGCCAACTTTTTGAGACATTGCTTTTGAAAGCTGTGCTCGATGCTGGGGAGGCTAGTGTCCATGATGGAGCTGGCTGAGTCTCTGCAGCCTTTTCTGATCCTGAACAGCCGCCCCTCCATACTAGATGGCGATGCAACCTGTTAGAATGCTCAACACAGTACATGTGCAGAAATTTGCGCAAGTCTTTGGTGACATACCAGGTTTCCTTAAACTCCTAATGAAATATAGCCACAGTCATGTCTTCTTTGTAATTGCATTCATATGTTGGGCCCAGAATAGATCATCAGAAATGTTGACAGTCAGAAACTTGAAACAGCTTCACTCTTTCCACTGCTGATCCCTCAGTGAGAACTGGTGTGTGTTTCCTCGACATCTCTTTCCTGAAGTACGCAATCATTTCCTTGATCTTATTGATGTTCAGTGAAAGATTGTTGTTGCAACACCACTAAAGCAGTGGATCTATCTCGCTCCTGTAAGCCTCCTCAATACCATTTGAAATCTGCCAACAATAGTTGTGTCGTCAGCAAATTTACAGATGGTGTTTGAGCTGTGCCTAGTCCACACGGTTGTAGGTGTAGAGAGAGTGGAGCCATGGGCTAAGCATGTATCCTTGAGATGTGTCACTGTTGATCCTCAGCAAGATGTTATTTTTGATCTGCACTGATTGGTCTCCTGATGAGGAAGGATTCAGTTGCAGGGCAAGGTACAGTTGCCCAGGTTTTGGAGCTTGTTGATTAGAACTGAGGGTGTTGACTGTGTTGAACATTGAGGCTGTAATCAACAAACATCTTGTTCCCTGTAATACCATTGATGACATCTTCCATCATTTCTATGATTGAGGGTCGACTGTGCTAATTAGTTGGATTGGATTTGTCCTGTTATTTTGTGAATAAGACTTGTTTGGCCATTTTCCCTTGGTTGGTAGATAGTCAAAACTAGCAGTCATTAAATAAAAGGTAGTCATTAATTCGTCATGTGGGTTTCCTCCCACAGTCAAAAGACATACTGATTGGTAGGTTAATTGGTCATTGTAAACTAACCAATAATAAGGCTAGGATCAAATTGAGGGGATTGCTGGGAGGCATGGTTATAAGGACCTACTCTGTGTTGTATATCAATAAATTGGGTTGGAAGACTTGGGAGAAGCTTCACTAGAGTGGATGGGTTTTAGTTCTCCCTACAACAGAATTTTGTGAATGGCATTCATACATTTAAGGGAAAACGAGAAACACTAGCTCTTTTGAGTCTGTACAGCTGAATGAGTAAAGAGTTGGTGTTACATTGATCTTTTGAACTGAATGGTTTAATTTTGTGTTGTATTTATTGTATATAAAATGTGTGTGGTGGAAAATATACCAACTGCCTTACAACCTGGTCTGGAAAACCAATGCCTTTGAGAGGAAAATCCTACAACCATCCTAAACCATCAGGCTCTTAAACAAAGAGGGTGGCTGCACTCATTTAAGGACTCAGTTATATTGTTATTTTATGCTTGATTGCTATTTATTTATATCTGCATTCGCAGAGTTTGTTTACAGTTTATAGTTTCTGATGTTTATAGTTACTGTTCTATAGATTTGCTAAGTATGCCTGCAGAAAAAGAATCTCAGGGTGTTAATCTGCTCAGTTGAGGAAAAAACACCAGAGACACGAATTAACCTCTGAAATGGTTTTTATTCAGCGGAGAGTTTGCAACCACACGCACTCTGGGCGTATGGTAGCCAACTCCGAATCTGTTGGTTTACAGAGGTCATACTTATACCCAAAAGTGGGGCACTACATTTGCAAATATGGTTACCGATTCAACTTCATTGATTGATTGGCTATTGTATAGCTAAACACGAGAAATACTTGGAATAAGTATAGACACAAGCGAAATACTTGGAATAGGTATGGATGCAAGCAAAACACTCAAAATAGGTATATAGCTCAGATGCTTCGCCAGACACATTGTCTTGCGGTAAGCAAGGTTCCCTTTCTTTGTGGTTGCCACATCAGTCTGTTACTCTATTTTAGTTACCTGTTCCCTGTCCTCCTACACTTCCCCAATCACATACTCTGTCCCCAGTCCTGTACACATACTTTGCTACACTTACCCCTCGTCCCCTCCCCTACACGTACCCCTCACCCTCTCCACATTTTTAAGGGTTGTATGTGGTGACATGTATGTACTCTGATAAATTTTACTTTGAACTTTGTGGACACAGATGGACCCATGCCTGCTTGTGTAATATAGGCCCACTCTGGGTTACAAATGCCTGACTTATGGACACCCTTGCGTATATACCACATTAACGTGGATTTTCAGTATCAATAAAGAGATTTAGACGAATTTGTAAACAATTTTTGAAAATTGAGGTTTTCTTAACTTCGTAGCAGAGCTTCATAAATGAGTGTGAGGTGAATCAAGTGATTTGAGTTGATCAGTATGGTTGCAGCCTAACTGCAGCTGTATTGCAAAATTTGAAGACCACGATGGATAGCTGGAGGTGTAATTTTGGTGTGAATTCGTTTGAGCTGTGTGATGGCCATTGGGAGATCTATGTAAGTTGTGATCTGCCAGTTGCTTTAGGTAGTGTATATGTGTAGGGTGGGAAAACAACATTCCTGTGTGTCTTCTCTTCATCCCTACTCCCTGAGCCACAGTGATTGGGCAGGGGCTGAAGTGAGCAGAACTGGGAATGCTGAGCAAATTCGTGAGCTCACTCAGTCTGTTGAGAATGTGAAGAGGGTAAGGGGTACGTGTAGAGGGGGGTGGGCGAGGGGTAAGTGTAGCAAAATATGTAGACAGGACAAGAGAGAGGTACGTCATTAGTGAAGTAAGGAGAGGTAGCTAAAATAAGGTGCCAGGCCAGACGTGGAGACCACAAGGAAAAGGGAACCTGCAACCACAAGACAATGTGTTTGGCAAAGTATTTTGAGTTTTCCTATTTCAAGTGTTTTGAAGTACGTCTGTATTAATTCCAAGTATTATGCTTGAACCTTTGCTAATTCTGAGTATTTCGCGTGCTTAGCTATGCAATAGCCAATCAATCGATGAATTTGAATCGATAACCATATTTGCGAATGTAGTACCCTGCGTTTGGGTATAAGTATGACCTTTGTAAACCGACAAATTGGGAGTTAGCTACCTTACGCCCGAAGTGCGTGGGGCTGTGAACTCCTCTCTGAATAAAAATCGTTTCAGAGGTAATTTCGTGTCTCTGGTGTTTTTCCTCAACTGAGCAGGTTAATAATTTCAGGTTGACACTGTGAGGCAGTATGGTGGCCACATTCTTCCTGTGCATGCTCACTCTCATCACTTCTGTTTCTTTGATCATCTGTCTCACATCTGTTTTTGTTCAATTTCAACTTATGAAAATTTGAATTACAATCAATTCACTGGGACCCTTTTGTAACTGGGGATTGCTCATATGATTTAGATCATTTTCAGGCAATCTTGAATAATGACATTATTTGGAACAGTACTTATATGCGCTCCTTATAGTTTAAAAAAATACCTTCAATCAACAAAAGGAAATGCAAAATCTGGTAGCGGCATCTGTCGAAGAAGCCAGTCAAATTTTTCGGGTTAGTGACCCTTTCTTGTGATTAGAGTATTCAGTTCCTTGGACCAGTTCCAGCATTCATGTCTCTTCCCATTTTGGTATCCTTTTTCCTTACCGCTTCCAAACTATGCATCTCAATTGACTCCTGGACTTCATATTTGAATAGAATGACCTCTGGGGTTCTACTACTGTGAAGGAATGTTTCCTAATACCAGCTCTGAAAGACCTAGCTCTAATTGTTGCACTTTCTCTTACTGGATCCTCCAAGCAGAGGAAATAGTTTCTCATTATCTACCTTATAACTACTCAGTTTTTTTTAACACTTCAATTAGATCATGCTTTAATGATTAAGGCAATACATTAGAGTTATTTATGAACTTTGTTACGTATTCGGGCAACAATAATATAGATGAGTTAGACGAAAGGGTTTTATAACGAATAACACGTTTATTAAACACTGATAACAAACCCCCTTCAAATGTAAACAAACCCAAACAATGATCCGAGCTCAGCTGCTCAAACAGTCCTTAATAGCGTTGCAGTCCCAAACAGTCTTCAAAGCAGTATTGAAACGAACTCAGTTCGTTAAAGCGATATGCCGAAAGAAAACAGTATTTTAAAACGATATGCCGACAGTTCAAAAGCTCACGGTACTTTTAAAAGGAGAGACTTTTTAAAGCGATGTAAATTCTCTTCCACGTCGATGTCCTTCGATTCCCAGCGTCGAACTCCCACGTCGAATTTTATTAAATATAACAACTTAAAGTGACTGACCTTCCTTCCACAATATTCTCAATCTCCCGCTTTTTCCAGCGGAGACTATCGTGAGAATAGTAAACGAAATCCTTCCGAATGAGGATCACACAAGGTCGAAGTCAATCCATCGAAAATCGATTCTTCTCGATTTGTCTTCCAAACTTCACTCTCCATTAGCAAAGAAACCGTTGGCTCTGACCTTTTAAACTTTAGGCATTATATAAAACTTCATTTTTAACTAAACTGCGTCATCACATTAAATCACACAGTAACATGAAGTCATCTTGGCAAATCCAGCCACGAACTGCCCCACCTGACAGGGTGGGTCTTCCTTTTATACCCTGTAGAAAAAACCTGTCACATGACCTCTACTGGCGGGAAAATGACATCACTCCACCATTACCTCATGTCCAGTACAACTTCAACCCCAGTCACGTGACAAGGGTACCACTGTCACGTGTCACGGGTACGTAACACCTCCCTCCAAAAAAAACATTTTTGGTCTGTCAAGAACAAAAATTTTTAACAATTACTTACAAGAAAAACAAATGTATAAATTATATAACATACACAATATACAATACAGTAGGAGTGTTACAATAAAAAAAACCACTCAAAAAAAACATTGTACAGTCAACATCGAGATAGACAATCAGCAACCACATTATCTTTACCTTTAATATGAGTTATCACAATATTGTACTCTTGTAACATCAAACTCCAATTTAACAATCTTCTGTTTTTGTTTTTCATCTTACTCAGAAAAACTAACAGATTATGATCAGTGTAAACAATAAGTGGTTTTTGAGTTGTACCAACATATACCTCAAAATATTCCAAAGCTAAAACAAGAGTTAACAATTCTTTTTCTATTGTTGAATAGTTTCTTTGATGCTTATTAAATTTCTTAGAAAAGTAAGCTACTGGATGATCAATCTCATCACCCTCATTCCTCTGCATCAATACTGCTCCCGCAGCTTCATCACTAGCATCCACAGCTAATGAAAAAGGTTTTTCAAAGTCAGGTGCCTTAAGCACAGGTTGTTGACATATCATTGTTTTCAATTTTTCAAATGCTTCCTGACAAAACACTGTCCACACAAACTTTACATTCTTCTGCAGAAGGTTAGTTAATGGAAGGGCAACATTAGCAAAATTCTTACAAAATTTTCGATAATATCCTACCATTCCCAAAAACCTTCTGAGAGTTTTTTTCCCCGTCGGAGTGGGAATTTCCAAAATTGCCTGAACTTTTGCCTGAACAGGAGCTACCTTACCTTGACCTACAACATAACCAAGGTAAGTCACAGTAGCATGTCCAAATTCACTCTTGGCTAAATTAATAGTCAAGTTAGCTTTTGAAAGCTTTTCAAACAATTTCTCCACCGCAATAATGTGTGCTTCCCAAGTATCATTTCCTGTCACTAAATCATCAATATAAGCATCAGTATCTTTCAAACCCTGAATCACAGAATTAATCATCCTCTGAAAAGTACCTGGGGCATTCTTCATCCCAAATGGAAGAACATTATACTCATATAACCCAGATGGAGTTACAAATGCAGAAATCTCTCTACCTCTGTCCGTTAATGGAACACACCAATACCCTTTCAATAAATCAATCTTTGTAAGGAACTTTGCTTTTCCAACCTTATCTACACAATCATCTACTCTAGGAATTGGATATGCATCTGTTTTCGTTACAGCATTCACCTTCCTATAGTCCGTACAAAACCTAATACTACCATCAGGTTTTGGCACCATAACACATGGCGAACTCCAATTCGAGTTAGAATGTCTAATAATATCATTCTCTAACATGTATTCAATTTCTTTCTCAGCAAGTTCACATTTTTCCATGTTCATCCTATATGGATGTTGTTTAATAGGTTTGGCATCTCCAACATCTACATCATGTGAAGCTATAGTAGTCCTTCTCGGAACATCTGGAAACAAATCCTTATACTTAAAAATCAATTCCTTCATCTGTTGTTTCTGCTCTAGCTGTAAATGTGCTAATTTCTCATCCATATTTTCCAAAATAGTCGAATTAGGTAACCTAACAGAAACAATGTTAGATTTAGAATGAAAGTCAGATGAATCATCTATCATGTTCCCAGTTAAATCCAACTCATTCTCACTAACCACAACAGTCACAGTATCAGATTGTTTCTCAAAATACGGTTTAATCATATTTATGTGGCAAAGTTGTGTTGACCTTCTACGATCTGGAGTTTTTATTACATAATCCACATCATTAACTCTAGACACAATTTCATAAGGTCCATGAAATCTAGCTTGTAAAGGATTTGTCTGCACTGGGAAAAGAACCAACACCTTATCTCCCGGCTTAAACATCCTCATCCTAGCTTCCTTATCATATCAAGTCTTCATTTTCTCCTGAGCCAACTTCAAATTTTCCTTGGCTAAGCTACAAGCTCTATGTAACCTGTCCTTAAATTTCAAAACATAGTCCAACAAATTAGTATGCACTTCCTTACTAATCCACTGTTCCTTCAATAAAGCTAAAGGTCCTCTAACTCTATGCCCAAACACAAGTTCAAATGGACTAAAACCTAAAGATTCCTGTACCGATTCCCTTACTGCAAATAAAAGTAAGTTTATACTCTCATCCCAGTCACCTTCATTCTCCACACAATATGTCCTAATCATATTCTTGAGAGTAGAATGAAACCTCTCCAAGGCACCTTGCGATTCTGGATGGTATGCAGACGAAGTAATTTGCTTAGCTCCCAATTTATAAACTATCTGTTGAAACAATCCAGACATAAAATTACTACCTTGATCAGTTTGTATTTCCTTAGGCAATCCAAAATAAGTAAAGAATTTTATAAGAGCCTTCGTCACAGTTTTAGCTTTTATATTCCTAAGTGGTACTGCCTCTGGAAACCTAGACGAAGTACACATGATAGTCAACAAATACTGATAACCAGTTTTTGTCTTTGGTAATGGACCAACACAATCTACAATAACTTTAGAAAACGGTTCACCGAATGCTGGAATAGGTTGTAATGGAGCTACTGGTGTAACCTGATTTGGTTTACCCACAATTTGACAAGTATGGCACGTCTTACAAAACATCGCCACATCTTTTCTTAAACCAGGCCAGTAAAAATGTTTTAAAATCTTGTCCACAGTTTTCCTTACCCCTTGATGTCCACCTAAAGGCACACTATGAGCTAAAGTCAAAATCTCATTCCGATAAACTTTAGGAACAACTACCTGGTAAACAACATTCCATTCCTCACTTGCAGGAATTGTAGGCGACCTCCACTTCCTCATCAACACTCCTTTTTCCAAATAATATCCTACTGACACCTTCTCAATTTCACTACCTAGTAAAGCTTGTTCCCTTAATTTTACAATCTCAGGATCTCTATTCTGCTCTGCTATCATCTCCTTCCGAGACAGAGATAAATCTTCATAGTCAGACTTACTCCCAGAATCTTGTTCAAACAACGAAGGTAAGAAAGTCTCCGACACATCTTCAAAACTCGAATCCTGAGTTGAACAGTCATGAGTAACAACCTCATTCTGCACATCAATCTTTTTAGCCATAGCTCTAGTCACAACACAAGAAGAATCTGTGTTAGAATTCACCTCAGGTACCTCTGATTCCATTGTCAAATGCACTTCAGGAAAAACTTGTCCACCTGCCAAGTCATTACCTAACAATAAAGAAATACCCTTCACAGGTAAGCTATGCTGTAATCCTACCTTAACAAATCCTGTAACTAACCCTGACTTTAAATTTACTTCATGTAAACGTACAGGCATAAAATCACTTCCAACACCTCTTATGTAATTTACCTCACCAGTATCACTCTCTTCATTAAACTTCAACACACTATCTAACATCAGTGATTGAGAAGCTCCAGTATCCCTAAGAATCTTTATTGGCACCAGAGTAGATCCTTCTTTCAAGGATACAAACCCTTCAGTTATAAAATGATCATATCCCTTTCTAACTTTGTCAGACTCTAACAAATCCTCATTTGTGTTTACCAAACCCTGTAACTTTACAGGTGCTTCAGTATGTTGCACACAAGCATCTGGAACTGCTTCCTTCTCTTTCTTTTTCAATTTGAAACAGTTAGCTATTACATGGCCAGGCTTCTTACAATAGTTACAAATAAGACCAAACTGTCTTTCCTTCACAGGTTTTCCTTCCTCCTTACCTCTCTCATTAACCTCTAATTTAATTTCTGATTTACCTTGAGTCTCCATATTATTTTTCCTCTTAAAAATTCTACCCTGAGGAAATTTATTCTTATGGATTAAAACATACTCATCAGCTAATCTAGCACAGTCCTGCAATTTCTCAGTATCCCTCTCATTTAAGTAGGTCCTTACTTCAACAGGAATGCTTCTTTTAAATTCCTCCATTAAAATCAGCTCTCTCAATGTATCATAGTCCTCATTTACATTTTTAGAAGAAACCCATCTCTCAAAACACATAGCTTTATCATAGGCAAATTCCACATAAGTCTTTTCCACAGACTTTTTCAAACTCCTGAATCTTTCCCTGTACGCTTCTGGGACCAATTCATATGCTTTGAGAATATTTTCTTTCACAATATCATAATCTAATGCTTGCGCAGCAGTTAAAGCTGTGTAAACGTGTCTTGCCTTGCCTTTAATCACACTCTGTAACAACACTGACCATTTATCTTTCGGCCACTCTGACATCCGAGCAATAGTTTCAAAATGTTGAAAATATCTCTCCACTTCTGTTTCACTAAATGGAGGGACCAATTTAATTTCTTGGCTAGCAACAAACGGTTTTTTAGAATCAGCAGACTGTTCTACAGACCTTAATTTCTCCATTGCATATTCAAAATCTCTCTGCTTTTGTTCAGCTTCCAATTTACACCCTTCCTAACATCATTTGTTCAATTTGCAACTGCATCTCCAGATTACTTATTGGAAACGATTCTAAAATCGATTCTTCAAAATGACCCGAAGCCACATAGTGAGACGCGATTTTTCTCTGTATTACAGCTTTTGATGTAGTTGGCAAAATCCCTTTAAGATGCAACCGAATAGCAAGTTCAGAGACTTCAGTTTTTTTTCGCCTTCGCTAACAAATCCTCGTCTGGCGAATCCAGAAACTCATCAATATTCATCGTTGCCGAATACCACTCACAAGCCAATCAAACAAAAAAAAAATCGAGCAATCCCCGTTACCAAAACACCGATTCAAAATTCAAAAAACTTTTTAAACTCAAATAATTCAATTCCGAACGTAGCCCCCATAATTATGTTACGTATTCGGGCAACAATAATATAGATGAGTTAGACGAAAGGGTTTTATAACGAATAACACGTTTATTAAACACTGATAACAAACCCCCTTCAAATGTAAACAAACCCAAACAATGATCCGAGCTCAGCTGCTCAAACAGTCCTTAATAGCGTTGCAGTCCCAAACAGTCTTCAAAGCAGTATTGAAACGAACTCAGTTCGTTAAAGCGATATGCCGAAAGAAAACAGTATTTTAAAACGATATGCCGACAGTTCAAAAGCTCACGGTACTTTTAAAAGGAGAGACTTTTTAAAGCGATGTAAATTCTCTTCCACGTCGATGTCCTTCGATTCCCAGCGTCGAACTCCCACGTCGAATTTTATTAAATATAACAACTTAAAGTGACTGACCTTCCTTCCACAATATTCTCAATCTCCCGCTTTTTCCAGCGGAGACTATCGTGAGAATAGTAAACGAAATCCTTCCGAATGAGGATCACACAAGGTCGAAGTCAATCCATCGAAAATCGATTCTTCTCGATTTGTCTTCCAAACTTCACTCTCCATTAGCAAAGAAACCGTTGGCTCTGACCTTTTAAACTTTAGGCATTATATAAAACTTCATTTTTAACTAAACTGCGTCATCACATTAAATCACACAGTAACATGAAGTCATCTTGGCAAATCCAGCCACGAACTGCCCCACCTGACAGGGTGGGTCTTCCTTTTATACCCTGTAGAAAAAACCTGTCACATGACCTCTACTGGCGGGAAAATGACATCACTCCACCATTACCTCATGTCCAGTACAACTTCAACCCCAGTCACGTGACAAGGGTACCACTGTCACGTGTCACGGGTACGTAACAACTTGTTCTCAAGTTAACTCTTGCAACTTGTTATTGGTAATTGAATAAAGTCTTTCACCATTAGAATTTGTGCACAGAGAGGAGCTTCATTTATGATATTGTATTCTAAGGGCACCTGAAAGAACACTTGTAAATTCAGTGTATTACTTATTTGATGCACAGGCAGTCCCCGAGTTACAAACGTCCGACTTATGAACAACTCGTACTTAGGAATAGAGGAAGGAGAACGCCGTCCACCATTTTAAGTCATTGCCATTAACACTGTGTTGAGGTGTAATTTTGTATTTGGCTTAAAATTTTCTTAGCAAGATTCACCCTGACCCCCACCTTTCCAGTCAGCACCGCCCCCACTTGTCCCAGTTAACCTGTCTTAGTGCGGGTGGACTTTAGGACCCAGCGGGGCTCAGGTCAGGACCCGCCACCTGTGGCTGCTGCTGAATCCGCAGTGTTTCTGTTTCGTTGACAGAAAACGATCATGATTGAAAATAAAGTGGAAATAATAAAGCGATCGGAAAGAGGTGAGATGCCATCGGTCATTGGAAAAGCGTTAGGCTACAGTCGGTCAACAATCGGAACAATTTTAAAGGATAAAGTGAGAATAACGGAGCATGTGAAAGGTCCTACCCTGATGAAAGCTACAATTATTACTAAACAATGCACTGATTTAATTATTGAAATACATATGTTTCTTAAGTGTTTTATATGCATAGAAAGGTAAAATATATACTATATACTAAGACAAACGTTTGACTAACTGACGCTAAATAATGCCAGATGTACCTGTTCCAACTTGCGTACTAATCTGACTTAAAGACGGACTCGGGAACGGAACTCGTTCGTAACCTGGGGACCACCTGTATTTCTATTCTTGTAGAACAGCTGTGCAAGAGCAGGGTTGTTACTATCTAGATAATTTGAAAACTGTCTTTGTAGTTAAAGCTATTTGCACCTACATCACAGGGAAATTATCCTGGCGGGCTGTCAACCCTTTATCATAACTCTGACCTCTAGTTTGACAAGTCTCCCAATACTTGTGGAATTTAAATACAGATACATTAGTTCATTTATTTTTACGGTGGATTATCTGTTGCCTGAAACTTGATTATGATATTTTAAACTTTAATCTCTATTTCTGACCCTTCACACCCATTTCTTAAGATTTTTTCCCCTCTGGGGAGTGGGCCAATGTGACTAGATTTTGTAAATTCCTGTGGCTGTGGAGGCAGTTATAAATAGAAGCCTATCCTACTTCCTAGAAGTAGGAAGTAATGGAAAATAGGGATTCTGCTTTTTTTTATACAGTTGCAAGAAAAAATTTAAGTCCTTTGCAATTACCTTTTTTTGCATTAGTTACACATAAAATGTGATGTAATCTTCATCTAAGTCACAATAATAGACACCATCTGCTGAAACTAATAACACAAAGAATTGCACTTTTCATGTCTTTATTGAACACATTGAAATCATTTGCTGTACAGGCTGGAAGAAGTATGTGAATCCTTGTATGTAATAACTGGTGGAACCTCCTTTGGTGGCAGTAACCTCCACCAAATGTTTCCTGTAGCTGCTGATTGGACTTGCACAATGGCAAGGAGGAATTTTAGATCATTCCTCCATAAAAAACTGTCCATTCATCACTATTTCCACGATTCCTTACATGAACAACCCTCTTCAGGTCATGCCACAGCAGCTCAATTGGGTTAAAGTCTGGACTTTAACTTGGCCATTCCAAAACATGATTTATCTTCTTAAACCAGTCTGTTGATTCACTTTTATGTTTCAAGTCATTGTCTTGTTGCATCATCCAATTTTAATTAAGCTTCAAGTGTTGGACTACCACCCTGACATTCTCATGTAAAATGTCTTGATGCAATTTTGAATTAATTGTTCCCTCTATGATTACAAGCTGTCCAGGCCCTGAGTCAGCAAAGCAGCTCCAAACCATGATGCTCTTTCCACCATGCTTCACAGTTGGGATGAGGTTTTGGTGCTGGTGTCCAGTGAGCTTTTTCCTCCAAACATAGCACTGCATTTCTGCCAGAAAGTTCAACTTTTCTCTCATCTGTCCGCAGAACATCATCCCAGAAGTGTTGTGGAACATACAGGTGGTCCTTTGCAAACTTGAGATGTGCAGTAATGTTTTTTTTTGAGAGCAGTGGTTTCCTCCATGGTGTCCTTCCATGAACACCCTTCTTGTTAAGTGTTTTTCATATAGTGGATATATGAACAGAGACTTTAGCAAGTTCTAGAGGTCTTTTGCTGTTATCCTTGGGTTCTTCTTAACTTCATTCAGTGTTGCATGTTGTGCTCTTGGTGTGATCTTTGCAGGACACCCGCCCCAAAGGACAGTAGTAATGGTACTGAATTTCCTCCATTTGTAGACAATTTTCCTTATTGTTGACTGATGGACACTCAGGTCTTTAGATAAGAATTTATAGCCTTTAATAGCTTCATGCATCTCTACAATTCTTCTAAGGACTTCTGAAAGTTATTTTGATTGAGGCATGGTGCACATAAACAGATCTTTTTTGAGAAGAGCAGCCTCTGTCAGTAACCTGACTTTCTGTGTGTTTTTTTTATGTAGAGCAAGGCAGCTCTGCAACCCACACCTTCAATCTCATCACCTGTCTCCAAATAGTTTTCGTAGAAACATTGCCCGAGAGGTTTGCACACTTTTTTCAACCTAGACTATGATTGTTTAAATGGTGTACTCATTATTGATGAGAAGTGCAATTGTTTATGTGTTATTAATTTAGGCAGATTGTGTTTGTCTGTTTATTGTTTCTTAGATGAAGTCCAGACCATATTTTATGAGCAATTAATGCAGAAAACCAGGTAATTGCAAAGGTTCACAAGCTTGTATGCAACTATACTTGTTTTTATTGATGTATATAGCTGATCAATTATTTTCCCTTGTATCATGGGTGGGTTTAGAAAGCCATCAGTATTAGATGCTAAACTTCTCTAAAACACAAGCATTGTAATATTTTCACATTGTTTCCTCAATTTTGTATTTTATGGATTATTGATGTCAAGTAGGATTTTTGGAAAAGTGAGTATTCAAACTCTACTGCTTGCCTATTCAGAAGAAGAAAATACTACTTCGGGACAAGTTAACTTGCATCTTTGCACCACTGAATCATAATAAGTGAGATGCTAGTGCCTCCTTCCTTTTGTATCAATGGAGAGCTAAAGCAGAGTCAGAGTTTCAGAATGACCTGTCATCAGAACTTGTGTAGAACTTTTTGATGGATCCTGGAGGCAGATTTTTGTCGTGTGCAACCAACTAGGGTGTTATGTCTGTAAGATGCTGTTTGCTTTGGGTCTCTGAATACTAAACTCATCAAGTTGAAGATTTCTAGAGAGAGATACAATTCAAGCAATTTTTGTAAGCATTAACAACACATTCATTAGAAATCATCCTTTGCAGCTGGATGATCTTCAAGTTAATACTCAGAAAAGATTTAAAAGAATTTCTAAAACTCGTTAGTTTTGGGAATGTTCATGTTCAGAATAAATTAAAATGTATTGTAAATTCTGTTTTACTTCAGGACATTTGACTGCCTCAAATCCTTTGAAGCTAAGAAATATTGTAAATGCATAATTACTAGATTGAATGGAAAATTATAATAGCTGTGGCCCAATGTATTATTGACCTTAAAAGTGTAGTACAGATTTGTTTAATCAAATGAAAGAATATTGCTGTCCTGCTGATGATAGTGACCTTTAGGATAAATAGGCAGAGAAATTGGGTGGTAGTAGTCTGACAAACCATAAAGACAAATCGTGTAATGCTGTCATAATTGATATACTCATGACTTGGTTCATTCCTCATTCTACCTTTTCTGTCAAAGTTAATGTACAAGTGCAGAAGAGTATGGGAAGAACACGTGTACCTGAAGAATACGTTGCTTCATAAAAATAAGCAACTTGACGCTTCATTGTCTGCAAGACAGTGGGAGTAGCACATACTGCAGATGAATGATCCTACTTTTGGCCGGTCGATAGCTCTCTGGTCCTGCCATGCTATATCACGTATGGGCAGTTCACCAATTGATGAAGTAGGTAGCAGAGCCCAGGATGCATGCAAAAGACAAAGCAGAAGCAATTACAAATATATTCATTGAGAAATTCTCTTCTTTCATTGTTGCTTGGTAAAAATAATGGGACTCCAAATCCCAAAATAAGTCCACGAGTATTTTCATCAAAGTATTCTAACTAATAAATGCTGTTTCTTTTGCCAGCAATTTCCACTGTAATTAATTAAATTTAAGAATATCTAAAACCTGCATACTGTAGCAACTTTGTGATCTTTTTAATAACAAGGTAATGGCTCCTGCAGCTCGAGCAAAAACACCTCAAAATTGCACACTATCCTGATTAGGTAATAAGCCACCATTCCTTGTCAAAAATCCAGTAATATCTTTCCTACAGTGAGAGAAATGGGCCCTTGGGCTCAACTTGTGTATGACAAAGATATCTAACTAGGCTGGTGTCATTTGACATTGTTTAGCCCATTTCACTCTCTAAATCTTTTCTATTCATGTACCTGTCTAATGTCTTTTAAACATTGTACTTTCACTGTGAGTAGTCAGAAGTTCAAGTAGGTAATTCACTGCACCAGTTTCTCAAGAGCATATGTGGACAGGCAGTATATTTGTCAATCAGCAACATACATGTTCAATGGTATGATGAAAAGAAATGCTGTGATATATTTTTTCATGATGTGACTCATAGATTATGAAATGGAAAACATTGCATATAGATTCACAAAATATGGTATCTGAAACGTGAGGAATCTTTGGAAACCTAGGGATTAGTCTGCAAAATAAACATGCTGTAATGATTTGCATAAATGCTGTTTATTGGAATGCCAGTAAAAATCTGCATTGATAGCACTGTTAAATAGATAGGAAGGTATCACTTGGAGCTTTAGAATATTTGTTGAGCGTCCCTAAAGTAGTATTTTTAAAAAGTGTAAGTTAAAGGTAATTGACCTGAAGATTTACCCATTTCCCCCCCCTCTCTCCTGGATGCTGCTTACCATTTTTATTAGGTTTTTATTTTTGACTTTGCTTCTTGGTCATCTACATTTGGTCAATTATGGAAAACTCTGAACATCCTCTACATAGCACCATCCAGAGACAGAGAAGCAGTTTCAGCGACAGGTTACTATCGATGCAATGCTCCTCAGACAGGATGAAGAGGTCAATACTCCCCAATGCCATTAGGCTTTACAATTCTACCGCCAGGACTTAAGAACTTTTTAAAAGCTATTATTAATGCTTTTTGAGATAGTGATTTAGATGCATATCATATTTTTTACTGAGTTAAGTATTGTATGTAATTAGTTTTGCTACAACAAGTGTATGGGACATTGGAAAAAAAAATTGAATTTCCCCATGGGGATGAATAAAGTATCTATCTATCTATCTATCTTTAGGGATCACTTTATTCGGTACCTCCTGTACTTAATAAGGTGGGCACTGAGTATTTTTTCAATCAATTCAATAGATTCAATAGGTACATTTAATGTCAGAAATGTATACAATATACATCCTGAAATTCTTAGCAAACATCTACAAAAACAGAGGAGTGCCTCAAAGAATGAATGACATTTAAATGTTAGAACCCCAAAGCCCCTCCACCCCCAGCTCCCACCTCCCACGCACAGGCAGTAGCAAGGCAACACCCCCTCCACTAGCAGAAAAGCATCAGTGCCCTCCACCGAACACTCAAACGTGCAGCAAAGCATCAATAATGACACAGACTTGCAGTATCCCAAAGACTACTTGTTCACCCGTTATATGACATACCATAGCCTCTCTGTCTCCCTAATAAGGGAAAATGAGGTGTCTCCATTTCACAGCGAGAGGGGAGACGTAACAAACAGCTCATTTGTTGTGTTTCCTTTTTTGAGCTCTGTGCCCAGAGAATCAGCCCTGGAAAGCCTCAGGTCACTCAGCTGGCAACTAACCTGTATTGTCCTGTGACGCCTCAGTCAGGGGCACTGGTCTTGAATCAGCCCATTTCCAGAGCCACAAAAATCTGGCACCATGAAGGCGCGCTCGTCTTCCAGGCTGTGTCCTTGGGATAGCAAAAAGCGGTCGGTCCTGAGAGCGGGTCCCATTCTGCAAAGAACCAAAATCAGAGTGTAACTCTCGGTCAGGATCTTCAAAGTACCTTGAAAAGGGGAAAAAAAGAGATATCAAAGATAGAAATAGAGCTGTTATCAAAGATGCAAGCAAAGGAATTGCCATTTAGCGCCATCTTGACTTTGCTCCATTCTCCGAGTCCCTTGTATGTTCATTGTCTTCTGCTGCGGAACCCCATTCACTTTAAAGTTTGATGTGTTGTGGGTTCCGAGGTGTTCTTCTGCACACCTGTGATGCATGGTTATTTAAATGGAGGAAACTCCATTGCTGCCACGTTGGACACTCACCAATATGCTTACTGACAGATCTGATCTAAAACAAATGCCATAACATCTGTAGTGCACAGAGCCCTGATGCACCGAGAAAACAAGAACACTTTTGTGAGAATGTTGTTTCTGGATTTCAGTTCAGCATTCAACACGATTGTCCCACAGACCTTTGTGAACATGCTCCAACTTCTCTACAAGTCCACCATTGTGCATCTGGGTGTTGAACTTCTTAATGAACAGACCTCAGATAGTCAGGATACACAACTGCTTCTCTCTCCCCATCATCCTAAAAATGGGTGCCTTCCAGGGATGTTTATTGAATCCATTGCCGTACACTTTGCTCACAAATTAATTCACAGTCAAATAACTAAGCAAGCACTGTGTTAAGTTTGCCAATGACACTGCCGTGCTGTAGCTCATCACCGACAATGATGAGATGACCTACAGAGATGAGATGGAGGAGCTCGAGGCCTGATGCCAGGTCTCTTAAAGTCAGTAAGACAAAGGAGATGATTAACAACTTGAGGAAAGTTTGCACTGCACACACCCCTTTACATCAGTTTTAAACTCCTGGGAGTGCACATCACACTCAACCTCTCATGGTCCCAGAACACATTTTACGTGGTCAAGAAAGGAGGCCGAGGGGAGTTGGATAATACTCAAGTCATTTTAGAGGTGCAAAGCAGAGAGCATCCTAACGAGCTGCATCACTGCTTGGTGCAGAAACTGCACTGCGGCGGACAGGAAGGCTTTACAACGGGTCATCAAAACTACCCAACTCATCACTGACACCAGCCTACATGCCACCAGGGACTTGTATATAGAAAGGTGCTGGAAAAGAGCCAGTAACATCATGAGGGATCCCGTGTACCTTGCTCATAGACTGTTTGTCCCACTTCCATCAGGGGAGAGGCTATATAGCATCCACAAAGCAGTTAGTTTTCTCAAGAAGTATGACTGATGATCAACATCTTAACCCACTAACCCCACCACTACTTTATTATTTCACATCAATCACCTTATGTACAGTCTAGCATCACTTTGTGGTTGTTGTTGGCATCCACCTGTCTCGAAAGTCAGTGGTAGCATACAGAAAAAGTCAATTCGCGGTGGTCCACTTCCTAGAGTGGCTGAGGAATCCTACTCTGGAGTGACAGTCTCTTCTGCACTGGCTGCAGGTGAAGGAAGATGAGCATCTGGTTGGAGTGCCCTTTTCCTTCCATTGAACTCTCTCGGTAGCCAGCTTGTTGATGTGGGTTCTTCCTATTCTTTGCACACCTTTTTGAACTGCCAGACTCCAAATGGCCTTATTGTCTGCTGTGTCTTCCCAGAATTTCACATCGATGTTGGCCTGCTTCAGATCCTTTTCGCAGACATCCTTGAAGCAAAGTAGTGGGCAACCAACTGGCTGTGCTCCCTCTGCCAGCTGCTCATACAGCATGTCTTTCAGGATTTGACCAGAGCCCATTCACCTGACATGTCCTAACCATTTAAGTAAATGTGCTGGGGAAGCCTGCATGATAGGGTCTAGAAATTATTCACTCTTGTCTTTTGGATCATTGTCTTGTTGTAATATCCAACTTCTATTAAGCTTCAGGTGACAGACTGCGACATGCAGCAATTTTTTTTTGTGCAGCAGTGGTTTCTTCTGTGGTGTCCTTCCATGAACACCGTTCTTGTTCAGAGTGTATCTTATAGTGAAGAAATGAACAGAGACTTTAGCAAGTTATAGAGATTTCTGCAGGTTTTTTGCTGTTACCCTTAGGTTCTTTCTCACCTCTGTTCCAAAAAGGACAGTCGACTTGATTCCAGGGAGATCAAGCCCCCATCCTCTCTAATTAGTGAAGACCTTCATTCATACGGTTCTTTTGGAAATTTTTCCTGCACCCTTTCCACTGTCTTTTCTAAATTGTGCATCCAGGGCTGTATACTGTATTTCATTTATGGCTGCATTAATAATTTATGAAGTTTCTTTATTCATTATCAAGGTTAGTAAGTTTTGAAAGTCACATGGATAGCCTGAATCTAGAGTATAATTTGTAACCACAAATAGAATGTTTGTTGTTGTGATACCATAGCTCCCTTTTCATGAATATAGTTATGATTTTTTAGTTTCCATGGAAAAAGCACATTATTTTCAAATTTCAGTCCCAAAATTGTTTTTTTTTGATGCACAAGATCCCTTTGTGATGGTTGAACTGCTATTCTTTCATGTTTTTTTTCCTTGCAGAGAGAAACCAGACCAATTTCCATGTGGAGACCAGGGAATGGCGTATTGGCCACTATACATTTATTTGGTTTGGAGGATAGATCCTATTAGATTCTTGGCTGATAATTCTTAGGGACAGAAGCTGGAACAAGTGCTTAACTGCCTTTGGAACTTGTTGAAAAGTTCATGCAAGAAAGGAGTAGTTTTGCCTTTGTGCGATGTTGTGCAAAAGTGATCATTTCTTGGAATTAATGCATAGTGAAGGAATGTCATGTACTTAGACTGAGGGAAAGTATTGTGGGAAAATTATTTTGCTCTTGACTAGGTTACAGAGCAAGGTGGTCTGTCAGATGTGCTTCCTGCTTGTTTTATCCCCGCTGATTTTTTTACCAAATTTCTTTTAAAAAATCATTTATTTCAAGAATTTTTGAATAATTTAGAATGCTGAGTATAGAAGTAAATGCCATTTAAAATATTAAAATTGTTGCTGCAAATAATAAGGCATGCAGAGAGTAAAGTAGTATTTGAATTTTAAGTTAGAATGCTTTATTGTTATATACATTGGGGTGCAATGAAATTCCTTGTTTGTATGATGCTCAAAGAGTAAACAATATACATTGCAATAATAAATACATCCAAAATACAGGTTGAGCTCCTCTTATCTGAATTGCTTGGGGCTGGTAGTGTTTTAGATTTTGGATTTTTTCTGATTTTGGAATATTTAGATCTATATAATGAGATACCTTGGGTTGGTACCCAAGTCTAAACTAATTGTAGTGCAGCCTGAAGTAGTGCAAAAAAAACCCAACTAATATTAAAAAGGAGAAGAATGTCTTTTGTGACTCTGTGACCATTTCATTTCTTGGAATAATTTTGGTTATTTAGTTTACTTCCCAGAAAGCTTTTTATTGAGAAATCTTTTGAATTGTTCTTTGTCTTCAAGTAAATGTGAAAACACTTGAAAGAAATGAATGCAGAAGGTCACCAACCACTTCCTTTGAAAAATGCTAAAGCCATTTAATAGCCATTTAATAATGTTTTTGTTCCCTTCTGAAGAAAATTGATTGATGAAAATGTATCTATAACAGTTTACAATCACTTCAGGTGCTCCATAGATTGTGGAATAATTTAGAATGTTGTGAAAGCTTTTTTATAAACATTTCTGCAGAGTATGTGCTGTTCACCCAAATAGTCCAAGTTCTGCTTATGTTTTTAAATGTTGATATGACTGCTGGTGGAGTAATGTGGCCATCATTTTATGGCAAGGGTGTGGGAAAGATTTACTGGATTTGTGTGTTTGAGGAATTAGTATTATTATGAAAGACTGGTGATTTTGGAAAAGTGCCCATTGAAATAGAGAAGGTTGAGAGGAGATGTGACACCATCTAGAAGTAATGAGCAGTTGAGATAGAAGATGTTCCCATTAATGGGAGGATTTTGAACTAGAGTTCAGGTGTTTGTCCAAAGAACTGATGGTAGCCTGGACATGAAGGGCCATATGGTCACCTTGCATGTGGTTATAATTCTATGAAAGTGTGTGACACTTAGAACGCAGAATCCGTGGAGTGAAACACATATAAATCTTTATTGGAAAGAGAACAAAAGTTATTGCAACTGAATAGGTAACTACAGTTTTATTAGTTTTTGATTTTCATTTTTTAATTTGGCAGTAATCCATTAGATCTACTTGACAATATTGCTCCAGCATTTTTTCCCTTTATGCTGTAATTTTGCCTCTGCAGTTATAGCCAGAGAGGTATAGTAGAAATAACAACACACACAAAATGCTGGTAGAACACAGCAGGTCGGGCAGCATCTATAGGGAGAAGTGCTGTTGACGTTTCGGGCCGAGACCCTTCGTCAGGACACTTTGAAGAGTGTCCTGTGTTGTTGTTTGAATTTCCAGCATCTGCAGATTTCCTCATATAGTAGAAATAAACTCAGTTTCAGGCAGATTTGATGATATTTATGATTTGCAGCTTAACAGCACACAGTTTTAAGTATAACAATGTTTTGATATATAATTTAATATAAAAGCTCATATGAGCATAACACACAGGAGCAGAATTAAGTGATTTGGCCCATCAAATCTGTTCTGCCATTCCATCAAGGTTGATTTTTTAAAATCCCTCTCAACGCTATTTTCCTGCTTTCTCCCTGTAACCTTTGATACCCTGGCTAATCAAGAACCTATAAAACTCCACTTTAAATATATCCAGTGACTTTGCCTCCACAGCCATCTGTGGTAATGAATTCCACAGATTCACCGTCATCTGGCTAGAGAAATTATTTCTCATCTCTTTTCTAAAGAGATGACCTTGGCTGTGTCCTCTGGTCCTAGGCTCTCCTATTATTGGAAACATCCTTCTCACATTCACTCCAGCCTATCAATAAGATTTCACCCCCCCCCCCATTGTTAAACCTTCCTTCTAATTATTACCTGTTACCCGATGCAAGAACACACAGTACTACGGAGGATAAAGCAACAGCTTTTTATTAATAGCTAGCTACTAGAGGGAGAGAGAGTCCTCCTTCGGCACACACAGGGGGCCTGTACCATTTTTTGTCATGTACACAGGAAACAATTTTTTAGCTATCCCCATGGTCACATGCCCAGCAACAGTGGTATTTCGAGAGAAAGATCACTTAATCACCTTAAAAGGTAGTAATATTCAGACAACCAGGACAATGTGCACTGAGATAATTTCTCACCTTTTAACCGTCATTTCCTATCTTCAGCCTTAGTTCATCACCTTCATAGAGCAAAGTATGTGTCGGTTACCACATCCTGACACTTACAGGTTAGACAAGGGTTACGGGTTCCTATCAAACCGTTGTCTAATTTAGTCGTGATACTAGCTTATGAGACAAAGAGTGCTTAGCTCAATTCTTGCGAAGCCATGTAAGCAGGAGGTGTGAGACAGATAAGCAAACCTCAGCCCACAAAACATAACACCTGTAAGGTTGTCAGTTTGAAAGCGGTACAAGCAGATTACTCAGAACTTTTCCCCCTTATTCACAAGAGTCCGAAAATCATTTCCCAATTCTTTTACCCTATAACATCTCACCATTATTCTAAATCTAGTGAGCATAGGTCCAGAGCCGTCAAACACTCATACATTAACCCGTTCATTCCTAGGATAATTCTCGTGACCGTCTTCTGGACCCTCTCCAATGCCAACACATCTTTTCTTAGATAAGGGATCCAAAACTCTCAGTACTCCAAGTGCAGTCTGACCAAAATTTCTGAAGGCAGAGAGATGAGCTGTTTTGGATTGGTCAGTTTGTCAATCCACTTGCATACTGGACTAATTAAGCTGTAAGGCCTTCACCGTTTTGGAGAAGTTCACTAGTTGAAGTTTGGTGGTTTTAGGCTTCATCCAAGAAGTACTTGGCATATTGGGTATTTTTGATGCACCTTTTAAAAAATATATATAAATCAACTGAAGTTGTACGTGTTGCCAAGCAAGGAATAGTTATAAAGCACAGCCCATTCTTGTGTTGGTAGAATCAATTAGTTATCATGTAGGCTATTTCCAATGTGTGCCTCTCAACCTTAGCGGCTTTTTTTTAAGGAACGACTTGGAATTGCATGAATACCCACTATTGTAGCAACAAGCTCAAAAATTGAGACTGAACATCATATTCATTGATTTCAATCAGCCAGTCTAATCTACAAAAGCACCTGATCTACCCAGTATAAGTGACTCCTGCATTATGGAGGTGGGGAGGGGGTGTGGGGCAGAGTGGGGATTGACTGTTGCTTATAATAGTTGTCTTTATTGTGAGATTCTGTAGTGCAAAGTTGCAATGTCTAGTCATGCATTAAGGAATGAGTTGGAAAAAAATTGTGTAGATTTATTTTCCCCACCAAAATTTAAAGAAAGTTAATTTTAATCTATATCGTAAATTTTTGAGTAATGCTTTGTGAAAAGCACAGAAGTGTATTTCCTGAACCTGAATGGCTATTGGTGTAGCTTTGCCATGATATATAACATTACAGATTGGTTCACAAGAGCATTATCAGAACAAACATGTCAGTGATGTGGATGAAAATGATGCTGGGTGGATTGGAAAATTTGTGGATGACATCAAGTTTGGGGAGTTCCGAACAGTGTAAAGGACTATCAAAAAATAAAGCACAATGTAGATCAGTTACAGATACAGATGTCCCACGTTTTTCAAATGTTCGCTTTACGACACCTCACTGTTACGAAAGACCTACATTACTTACCTGTTTTCGCTAACAGAAGGTGTTTTCACTGTTATGAAAAAAGGCAGCGCGTGCCCCGAGCAGCTGAGCTCCTCCCCAGAACTGCATTCTAGCCGGCATTGCTTAAACATGTGTCTGTGAGCATCTGTGCTTTATATCGATTTATTTTGTGCATCCGTTAGCAAGATGAGTTCTAAGGTATCGGAAAAGCCTAAAAGAGCGAGTAAGGGTGTTACACTTAGCTTAAAGCTAGACATAATTAAGCGTTTCGATTGTGGTGAATGAAGTAAGGACATAGTGAGTTTGGCTAAGGGTTTATGGAAGTTGATGAAGATGATGTTGAAGAGGTTTTGGCATCCCATGACCAAGAACTGAGAGATGAAGAGCTGATGAAGAGGAAAGGATAACAATTGAAGCCGAACGTAGTCGTGAACTGCCTGAAAGTGAAGTTGTCCAGGAACTGATTGGGAAGCAATTGCGTGAGATTTTTGCTGCGATTGACAACGCTGTAACGATTGCAGAAAATTATGATTTTAATTTTGAAAGGGTACGTAGGTTTAGAGCATATTTGCAGGATGGTTTGAGTGCTTACAAAGAACTGTATGATAGAAAAATGCGCAAGGCTAAGCAATCAAGCATACTGTCATTTTTCAAGCCTTCCACATCCGCCACAGCAGACGATGAAACTCGACCTTTGACATCGAGGCAGGCAGACATAGAAGATGGCCTGCCTGCCCTGATGGAAACAGAGGACGATGAGATGACACGCCAGTGTCCCACCACCCCAACCTCCGACGACTCAGCCTTACACACCATCATCAGTGTGCTCGCTGTCTTCCCGATTCTGGTAAGTGAAACTACACTGTACATACATTATTCCTACTTTATATAGGCTGTGTATTTTTATGTGTTATTTGGTATGATTCGGCAACTTCATAGCTTAAAGGTTACTGGAAAGAGTACTTCTGTTGAGAGCGCTCGCGCCGAGTGTTTCTGCCGAGAGCGCTTGCGTGAGATTTTTGCTGCAGTGGACAGTGCTGTAATGATTGCGGAAAAGCATTCCTACTTTATATAGGCTGTGTATTTATCAGATCATTCCTGCTTTTACTATATATTACTATTTTAGGTTTTATGTGTTATTTGGCATGATTTGGTAGGTTATTTTTTGGGTCAGCGAATGCTCACAAATTTTTCCCATTTAAATAAATGGTAATTGCTTCTTCACTTTATGACATTCCAGCTTACGAACCGTTTCATAGGACCGCTCTGCTTTCAAATAGCGGGGGAAACCTGTATAGGCCAAGAAGTGGCAGAAAGAGTTTAGTTTGGGTAAGTGTGAGGTGTTGAACTTTGGGAGGGAAAGTGGAAGGAGAAAGTATACAGTTAATTATAGGTCCCTTAATAACATATAGAGAGATCTTGGGGTCCAGGGCCAGAGTTCACTAAACAAGGCTATGCAAGTGGATAAGGTGGTAACATATGTTCATGGCATACTTTCCTTCATTGGTGGAGGAGTGAGGAAGTTGCTATGTACTATTTTAGTTAGACTACACTTAAGAGTATTTTGCGCAATTATGGTGGCCCCAGTTTAGGAAGGACATGGAGAATGGAAAAAGAATCAGGATGCTGCCTGTATTACAGAACATAAACTATGAGGACAGGTTGGACAAAATTGTGTTGGTACCTTAGAGTGTTGGGGATTGAGGGAAGGCATTGATGTTTCTTAAGATGTTAAAGATGGGGTGGATGGTCAGAATCTTTTTCCTGGGGTAGAAATGTTAAACACAAGAGGACATACATTTAAGATAGAGCGGAGAAGCTTAAAGATGACATGAGGGGCAGTTTTTCTGAAGCAAAGGTGGAGCGCTAAGATACTTCTACATGACATATGAATTTGAAGGGAATGGAAAAATATAGGTGATAAACAGGAGAACGGCATTTAGTATAAATTGACATCAACATTGGCACTACATCTTGATGAATGGCATGTCCAGTGCTGCACTATTAACTCCTACGTTAGAGTGGATATCCAAATGTTTGATCAGTGGACATTGTAAAATCTCTTAAGGGGATAACAGCATGTGGGAATGGAGAGTTTTGGAGAAGACATCCCAGAGCTAAGGTCCTTGGTAGCTAAAGGCATGGCCATCAGTGGTGGAGTTATTAAAAATTGGTTATTCTCAATAATAAACGTGTTGAGATGATGGGTGAAGAAAGTTACCAAATATGGAAGCTGAATTGGAGCCAGAGGTACAGGGTTGATAAGTCTGAATATTAATTCAAGGTTAGCATATTTTAAATGGTCTTGTTTATTGAGGCTAAAGAACTGACCAAGGTTGCATTTTGATCATTACTTCTGGTGTTAATAAGATTGGACAAAAGTCAAACAACAGAGGCAAATGTGGATATCCAGACAACTTAAGGTTAGAAATGGTAGAAATGGTTAGAAAAGGTTAGCAGGGTAGAAATGGAAAAAGATGGTCAGAAGATATGGAGTAAAGCTTGATGCAAGGATTGTGAGCAGTCTGATTCAGCCTCACTTGCATGGCAATGATGAGAGATATTCTTAAGTCTTGCTTTTCTTTAAAATGGAATGTAAACTGTGATCTAAAATTTTAGATATTCAAAATTCTGTAAAACATTGCAAAGTTATATAACAGTGTAGGACATCCAAGCAGAGGGAGGAGGGTCCTTCCCTTCTCCAGTTTTTGCTGATTGACACCATGTAACGGGATAAAATATTTTCAGTTTCTTTGCTGTAATTGGTATTAGGTACTTGAGTAAAAAAAAATACTTCAGTTAATGTTGACTTTCCAAATGCAAAAAGCTTTTGCTTAAAAGCAATCCAGGCTTTTGCATGAATTTGTGCAAGGTTTGGAATGAATGGTTTAACTCCACAGAGGAAGTTTATATAAGAACTGCTATATAAATAATCAATGATCTTTTATGATATTTAAAAAAAAACAAACGTGAAGCTGATATTTCCTTTGGTAAACATTTAATTTGAATAAAATGTCCCCAAAGACTACTTGAAACATACAGATTTGAAGAACCATACAATGGTCAAAGTGAATAATAACTCCAACACTTCATTATGTTCCTTCCTCCCCAATCCTCAAAGTCATTTCTTTTATATTTCTTGGATTGCTGCTTGTGCTAGTGCAGTGTCATTAAGATATATTTTCTGGGTTGCAGCACTAGTTAAAGATTTGTAACTTTAATGTTGGCATAAATCTTGCAGTTATGTAGGTTGCAAAAATTGTCTAATCTTTCTGATGACTGTAAACATTCCATGGTGTTATTTTGAAAAGCTGATTTATCTTGGCTTGTCCTGGCCAGTATTTCTCTCTGAATAAAATAGATGCAGAACACACGATCACATTCATATTATTTATTGTGCATGATTTACCGCCAGCATTTCTTGCACTTCAGCAGTATACTTCAGTGTTTTAAGTTGGTTCTGAAGATGTGGGGGCTACTGCATAAGCTTTTTTATGTTACAGGGTATGTTCATTATAGGCAAGGCCTGCACTTATTTCTCATTCTAACTGCCTGAACGAAGGCTGTGATGAGCCTACAGCTGCAGTTCTTTTGGTGTAGCTATTCACACAGTGGTATTAGGTAGGGAATTCCAACGTTAAACACAGTGATGATGATGTATTTCCAAATAGGAACTTGAAGCTCGTGGTGTTTTCATATCGAAGAGGGAGGGGTCAGGGCCCTATTAAGAAGGTGAGGGGAGGGTGGGAAGGAGAAGGCTGGTAGATGCCAGGTGAAAAATCAATAAGAGGAAAGATCAAGGGGTGGGGGAGGGAATAGGCAGGAAAGGTGAAGAAGGAATGTAAGGGGAAAGCACTATGTGTAGTAGAAGAAGGCAGAATCATGAGACAGGGGTTCCCTACACGACTGCCTGGTCCACATAGGTCCCTCCCCACAAATCTCCCACCTGGCACTTATCCCTGCAAACGTAAGTGCTACACCTGTCCCTACACCACCTCTCTTACCACCATTCAAGGCCCAAAACAGTCCTTCCAGTTGAGGCAATACTTCATTTGTGAGTCTGTTGGGGTCATCTATTGCATCTGGTGTTCCCAGTGTGGCCTCCTCTACATCGGCGAGACCTGACACAGATTGGGGGACCGTTTCTTCGAGCACCTCCGCTCCGTCCACCACAACAGACAGGATCTCCCAGTTGCCACCCACTTCAACTCTGCTTCACATTCCCATTCGGACTTGTCCATACACGGCCTCTTCTACTGCCATGATGAGGCCAAACTCAGGTTGGAGGAGCAACACTCATATACCGTCTGGGTAGTCTCCAGCTCTTTGGCATGAACATTGAATTCTCCAACTTCCAGTAATTCCCTCCCTCTCCCTTCCCCCATTCTCGTTTCACTCTGCCTCCTTCTCCAGCTGTCTTATCACCTCTTATGATTCTGCCTTCTACCCATAGTGCTTTCCCCTTACATTTCTTCTTTACCTTTCCTGCCTAACACCTTTCCTGCTTCCCCTCCCCCACCCCTTGATCTTCCCTCTGATTGGTTTTTCACCTGGCACCTGCCAGTCTTCTTCTTCCCATCCTTCCCCCACCTTCTTTATATGGCCCCTGCCCCCGTCCTCTTCAGTCCTGACGAAGGGTCTCGGCCCGAAAAGTTGACTGCTTGTTTCCACAGATGCTGCCCGACCTGCTGAGTTCCTCCAGCATGTTGTATGTGTTGCTTTGACCCCAGCATCTGCAGTGTACTTTGTGTTTGGTGTTTTCATATACTTGCTGTCCTTGTTGTTCATGGTGGGAGAGTCGTGAGTTTTATTTTATTTAGAGATGTGTGGCTCAAGGGTTGGTGTGGGAGAAGTGGGTTTGAATTCATGGGAAACTGGCATCAGTATTGGGGAAAGAAGGAGCTGGGACAGGGACAGGCTCCACCTGATTTGTGATGGGACCTGGATCCTGGTGAATTGCATAACTGGGGTTGTGGATAGGGCTTTAATCTAAATAGTTGGGAGGGGCGTCAGTAGATTGGAGAAGTATGGATGAAGTAAAAGCAAAAGTTTAAAAAAGAGAAAAGTAAGGGTGGAGTGCAGAAAAGTCAAGTGTGTAAGAGTCAAAGATTACTAGATTTTAAGGGCACAGTGAGTGTAAAGGCACTTTATGTGAATGGCCATAGTATTCGTAAAAAGGTCAACAAACTGGCACAAATTAGTAGAAAGGGGTATGATTTAGTGGCCATTCTAGAAACGTGGTTGCAGGGTGGAGAGGATTGGGAATTAAAAATCCAAGGATATCATGTAATATGGAAGGGTAGGCATGAAGGTAAGGGAGGTGGGGTAGTGCTGTTAACTAAGGATGAGATCAGGGCAGTAGTGAGAGATTATACAATATCTGAGGAGCAGAATGTTGAGTCCATCTCGGTAGAGATTAGGAATAGGAAAGGGGAAAAAAAATCAGTGGTGGAAGTTGTCTATAAGCCACCAACTAATAACATTACAGTGGCACAGGCAATAAACTGAGATATATCAGAGGCGTGTAAGAGTGGAACAGTAATTTTCATGGGGGACTTTAACTTGCACATAGATTGGGTGATCAAGTTGATAGAGGCAGTCTTGAGGAGGACTTCATAGAATGCATACATGATAGCTTTCTTGGACAGCATGTTACTGAACTTACAAGGGAACTTGCTATGTTGGATCTAGTCCTATGCAATGTGACAGGTAAGATGAGCAACCTTGTAGTCAGGGATCCTCTTAGAAAGAGTGATCACAGTATGATTGAGTTTCTCATACAAATAGAGGGTGCAATAGTTCAGTCTAAACCAGAGTATCATGTCTAAACAAGGGAGATTACAACAGGATGAGGGAGGAGTTGGATAGGGTAGACTGGGAACACGGAACAGAGTGAGTGGTTGAGGAAGAGTGGAAGACTTTCAAAGAGATTTCTTATGGTGGTCAACAAAAGTATATTCCAGTTAAAAGCAAGGACAGTAATGGTAGGGAGAGCTAGACGTCGAAGGAAATAAAGTAAGGCATCAAACTAAAAGCTTGTGTGTACAAAGTCGCAAAGAGTAGCGGGAAACTGGAGATTGGGAAACTTTAAAAAACAACAAAGAACCACGAAGCGAGCAATAAAGGGAAGATAGATTATGAAAATAAACTAGCACAAAATATAAAAATAAATAGTAAAAGTTTTTTATAAATAGAATCAGAATTGGGTTTATCATCACCGGCATGTGTTATGAAATTTGTTAACTTAGCAGCAGCAGTTCAATGCAATACATGATATAGAAGAAATTTTTTAAAAAAAAAGTAAATTAATTACTATATATAAAATAGAAAGGGAGAGAATAGATGAGGATGAAAGCTGATTACCATATCCAGCTCATGCAAAAACAGAAATATATTTTTAAAAAAAAGTGAAGTGCTAGTGGGTTCAATGTCCATTTAGGAATTGGATGGCAGAGGGGAAGAAGCTGTTTCTTTTTTTTTTGGTAATTTTTTTTATTGAAGTTCATCATCAAACAAACATTTCCATAAGATGTATTTCAGACATTGTACATATACATCACAAATCTCCACAAAGTATCTGAGATATACACTCATAGAAAAGAGTGGAAAGAAAAACCAAGCAAAAGGAAAGAGCTATGTACAAGTAGGGAGTGATTTTTTTTTTTAACAACAGATTCATTGATTTGTGAGAATAAAATCAGGCCTATGAGGCATTATGTAGTTAAACCATTTTTCCCAGTATGAATCAAATTGTTTTCCAAATTGGATAAAATTCTCTTACGTTTGATTGGATTTAATAGCCCATTGACATTAAAAGAAATGAATTTTATCTTGTCCTTAGCCATCTGTATTTATCTGTCAATGTACCACTGAAATTAGAATAAAACTTGATCGATCTACTCCCTGAACAAATAAGAACCAAGATACGCAAATAACAACAAAAATGGCAACGAACGTGATTCCAAGGCTGAGGTCTCTAGTAGATGACCCTGCATTGAGCTAGAGGAAATGTCTAGCTGTGGGGGATAACCCCTCCTACTTGTGAGTTGAGGGCCCCCAATGCAGTATTCATAAAAGTCAGTGAACAAGTCCATTACACAGAGAAGATTTCTAAGATTTCTAATACTAAGATTTCTCTGTGTACTCATATATACACATACATATATTACATACACATATATATTCTCATTTTGGTGGGGAAAAAGGAGTAAGTGAGCGAATAAAGAATAACAACTAAGTAATATAAAATCCACATTATAATAAGTATTTCTCGAGATAGCTATATCACCGTCTACTTTTGCTTCCGTTTAGCTTCTCAACATTTTTAAAGTTAGCCAAACCTTATGGCTCTTCTGGAGGGGGTGAGGGCTGTCTTTGGAAAACTCCCAATCTCTTGCTGATATTCTTCTCTCGGCCTCCTTCCGTCTTCTGCCTTCTCGATTCTCGCACTATTTCCCAAGTGGAGCAGGATAATTCCTCAGTCAGGCTTTCCCTCGGATTGATCACGCTGACGGGCAACCCTCTGGCCTTCATGTCTGTAGTCGCCTCTTCCACCGTCTGGTACAACCGCGTCCCGTTGTCATAAAACACTTGAAGTTTAGCAGGGTACGGAGTTTGAAATCTAATCTTGTTTTGCTTTAGTACTCGCTTTATTTCAGAGTATTCTTTGCATTTCTGCAGGACCGCGGGGGGGGGGGGGTAATCTTGGTCGAAATATATTAATTTATTGTCGTTAAACACTCTCTTCTTACTCCAGGCCCATTGTAGAATCTGCGCCTTAGTGCTGTACCGCAGGAATTTAATTATTATTGAGGGTGGCTTTCTATCCTGGGTAGATTTCGGAACGAACGTGCGGTGGGCTCTCTCGACTTCCAGCTTCATAACTGAGAGAAGATCCAGTGCGTCCCGCAGTAACTTTTCGACAAACTCTGTCATAGATGAGCCCTCCGCTCCTTCGGGAACGTTGTAGATTCTGATATTTTTCCACCGTGATCTTCCCTCCAGGTCAAGCAGTTTACCTTCTTGGTGATGTATTATTTTTATTGTCTTGCTCAGTATCCGTTCCACGCTTTGAACGCGATCTTCCACCTTCTCAATTCGAGTCTCTGCCACCGCTATTTTTTGATTAATGCTGACGAGCTCTGCCTTAATATCACGGAGCTGCTGCTTTATATCTTTCTGGACCTCCATTATTTCTTTCAGGATTTCGAAAATATTCGCCACTTCGCCTGAACGAGATCCGGCAGCCACCTCGCTTGCACGCGATCGGGTCGGAGAGCCGCTCGCTGCACTCCTCGGACGCAGGCTCCGCAGTGTTGCTTTTTTTATTTCCATTTCTTCTCCCCATTCTTGCCCCTCTTTTCAGTTCAAATATTTTTCAAAAAATATTATATTTGGTGGGATAACGGGGCTTAATATGCATTTTCCTGGAGGAGCTTGTGACTTAAAGCTGCTATTCTCGACGATGACGTCACCGGAACCGAAGAAGCTGTTTCTGAATCACTGAGTGTGTGCCTTCAGGCTTCTGTGCCTTCTACCTAATGGTAACAATGAGAAAAGGGCATGCCCTGGGTGCTGGGGGTCCTTAATAATGGACACTGCCTTTCTTTGATCCCACTCCTTGAACATGTTCTGGGTACTTTGTAGGCTAGTACCCAAGATGGAGCTGACAAATTTATGACCCTCTGCAGCTTCTTTCGGTACTGTGCAGTAGCCCCCCCCCCCCCCCCACCCCTCCAATAACAGACAGTGATGTAGCCTGTCAGAATGCTCTCCACGGTACATCTATAGAAGTTTCTGAGTTTTTTTGGTTGATATACTAAGTCTCTTAAACTTCTAATGAAGTATAGTTGCTGTCTTGCCTCAGAGCTGCATCGAGCTGTTGGGACCGGGTTAGATCCTCAGAGATCTTGACACCCAGGAAACTTGAAACTGCTCACTCTCATAACTTCTGATTCCCTCTATGAGGATTGGTATGTGTTCCTTCATCTTACCCTTCCTAAAGTCCACAATCAGCTCTTTCGTCTTACTGACATTGAGAGCAAGGTTGTTGATGTGACACCACTCTACTAGTCGGTGTATCTCACTCCTGTATGCCGTCTCATTTCCATCTGAGTTTTTACTAACAATGGTTGTATAATTATATAAAATGGAAAAGGGTGGCCAAAGTTACTGTAGGTCCCTTGGAGGGCAAGGGGTAATTGATATTTGGCAATGAGGAAGTGGCTGAGGCTTTGACTATTTTGTGTTGGTGTTCACAGTGGAGGACATGTCTAACATACCAAAGAGAGATAATATGGATACAGTGGGAGGTGAGGAGCCCGATAAAATAGCTATCACTAAAGAGATAGTGCTGAGCAAACTTTGAGAGCTCAAAAAGATGGACAGGTCCCCTAGTCCTGATGGAATGCATCCCAGGATATTTAAAGAAATGGCAGAGGTTATAGTTGAGGCTTTACCAAAATTCTCTGGACAGGTCTCAGCAGATTGGAAGAATGTGAATGTCACACCACTGTTCAAAGAAGCCGAAGTCCTGTCCTGAGCCTTTGTGGCTCATCAGGCAGGTGCTTATGCTGGTTTCTGTGGCGTGAAGCGACTGAGAGTCCGAGACTCCTCCTCCCCACCCCCCCCAGATGGGATGCCAGTCTATCGCGAGGTTGACCCCCAGTGTTTTTTGGCTGGTACCCATTTTTCAGCTGGGTAGACTGGAGCATTGTGTGGTTAGGTGCCTTGCTCAAGGACACACACGCTGCCTCGGCTGGGCTCAAACTCACGACCTTCAGGTCGCTAGTCGAACACCCTAACCACTTGGCCATGCGCCACTCACTGTTCAAAGAAGGATGTAGGCAGAAGGTAGGTCACTATACGCCAGTTAGTTTAACATCTGTAGTTGGGAAAATGCTTGAAGCTTTCACTGAAGAAGAAATAGTGAGGCAGCTGGAAAGAAATGGGTCCATCATGCAGACAAAGCATAGATTCAGCAAAGGCAGATCCTATTTGACAAACCCACTGGAGTTCTTTGAGGATATAATGAGCGCAGTTCTTAGAGGGAACAGGTGGATGTTACTTACCTGGATTTCCAAGAGGCGTTTGATAAAGTGCAACATAAAAGACTTATCCATAAGATAAGCATGCTTAGAGTTGGGGGGGGGGTGTGATGTATTAACATGGACAGAGGATTGGTTAACCAATAGACTGTTGGGATGTTTCGCTGGTTGACAATCAGTGGTAAGCTGTGTGCCACAGGGGTCGATGCTGGGCCCGAACTGTTCATGATATACATTAACGATCTGGAAGAGGGGACTGAGTCCAGTGTGTCTAAGTTTACTGATGACACTAAATTAAGTGGAAAAGCAGATTGTGCAGAGCATATGGAGAGTCTACAGAGAGATATAGACGGGTTAAGTGAATGGGCAGTGGTCTGGTAGATGGAGTACAATGTTGATAAATGTGAGGCCATCCACTTTGGAAGGAAAAATGGAATAAGATTTTTTTTAAATGATAAAAGATTGCAGCATGCTGTGTGCAGAAGGACTTAGGAGTGTTTGTGCATGAATCACAAAAGATAGGTTTGCAGGTGCAACAAGGTATCAAGAAGGCAAATGGAATGTTGGCCTTCATTGCTAGAGGGATTGAATTTAAGAGCAAGGAGGTTCTGCTACAACTGTATAGGGTACTGATGAGGCTGCATCTGCGTGCACTTCTGCTCTCCTTATTTGAGGAAGGATAAGACATAGGAGCAGAATTAGGCCATCTGGCCCATCGAGTCTGCTCCGCCATTCAATCATGGTTGATCCTTTTTATTTTTCCTCCTCAACCCCAGATCCCAGCCTTCTCCCCATAACCTTTGATGCCATGTTAAGCAAGAACCTATCAATCTCTGCCTTAAATACACCGAATGGCCTGGCCTCCACAGCTGCATGTGGCAACAAATTCCACACTTTCACCACCCTTTGGCTAAAGAAATTTCTCTGCTTCTCTGTTTTGAAAGGGCACCCCTCTGTCCTGAAGCTGTGCCCTCTTGTCCAAGATTCTCCCACCATGGAAAACATCCTTTCCATATCTACCCTGTCTAGGCCTTATAACATTTGAAAGGTTTCAATGAGATCCCCCCTCCTCCTCCTCCTAAATTCTGGTAAGTACAGACCAAGAGCCATCGGATGTTCCTCGCATGATAACGCTTTCATTCCTGGAATCATCTTTTTGTGAACCTTCTCTGGACCCTCTCCAGTGTCAGCACATCTTTTCTAAGATGAGGAGCCCAAAACTGTTCGCAATACTCAAGGTGAGGCTCAGTGCCTTATAAAGCCTCAGCAACCCATCCTTGTATTCTAGACCTCTTGAGATGAATGCTGACATGGCATTTGCTGCTTTCCTCACCACTGACTCAACCTACAAGTTAACCTTTGGAATGTTCTGCACAAGGACTGCCATGTCCTTTTGAATCCCAGATTCTTGGATTTTCTCCCCATTTAGAAAATAATCCGCACTTTTATTTCTACTACCAAAGTGCATGAATGTTCAATTTCCAATATTGTATTTCATTTACTATTTTCTTGCCCATTCTCCTGATCTGTCTAAGTTGTTCTACATCCTACAACACTACTTGCCACTCCACCAATCTTCGTATCATCTAAATCATTTATATACAGCATAAAAAGAAGTGGTCCCAACACTGACCCCAATGGAACACCACTGGTCACTGGCAGCCAAATGGAAAAGGTTCCTTTTATTCCCACTTGCTGCCTCCTACCAATCAGCCTGCTCTAACCATGTTAGTAATGTTCCTGTAATATCATGTGCTTTTAACTTGGTAAGCAGCCTCATATGTGGCACCTTGTCAGACGCCTTCTGAAAGTCCAAATATATAACATCCGCTGCATCCCCTTTATCTATCCTACTTGTAATCTCCTGAAATATTTCCAATAGATTTGTCAGGCAGGATTTTCCCTGAAGGAAACCATGTTGACTTTGTACTACCTTATCCTGTGTCACCAAGTACTTCATCACTTCATCCTTAACAATTGACTAACATCTTCCCAACCACTGAGGTCAGGCTAACTAGTCTATAGTTTCCTTTCTGCTGCCTTCCTCCTTTCTGAAACAGTGGGGTGACATTTGCAATTTTCCAGTTCTCTGGCACCATGCCAGAGTCCAGTGATTTTTGAAAGATCATTTCTAATGCCACCGCAATCTCTAATGCAACCTCTTTCAGAAACCTAGGGTGCAGTTTATCTGGTCTGGGTGACTTGTGTACCTTTAAGTCTTTCAGCTATTTGAGCACCTTCTCTCTTATAATAGCAACTGCACCCACTTCTCTTCCGTCACACACTACAACATCTGGCACACTGCCAGTGTCTTCCATAGTGAAGCCTGATGCAAAATACTCATTAGTTCATTTGCCATCTCCTTGTCCCTCGTTCCTATTTCTCCTGCCTCATTTTTTAGCGGTCCTATATCCACTCTTGTCTCTTATTTTTTTTACATACTTGAAAAAGCTTTTACTGTCTGTCCACTTTGATATTATTTGCTAGCTTGTTTTCCTATTTCATCTTTTCCCTTCTGATTCTTTTTGTTGCTCTTTGTAGATTTTTAAAAACCTTCCCAATCTTCTATCTTCCCACTAATTTTTGCTTTGTTGTGTGCCCTTTCTTTTGTGTTTACAATAGCTTTGACTTCCCTTGTCAGCCATAGTTGTACTATTTTACCTTTTGAGTATTTCTTCATTTTTAGAAAACATGTCCTGCACCCTCCTCATTTTTCCTCGAGATGCACGCCATTTCTGCTCTGCTGACATCCCTGTCAGCAGCTCCTTCCAATTTACTTTGGCCAACTCCTCTCTCATACTACTATAATTTCCCTTACTCCACTGAAATACGTCTACAACAGACTGTACCTTCTCCCTGTCAAATTTCAAGCTGAAATCAAACATATTGTGATCACTGATCCTTAAGGGTTCTTTTACCTTAAGCTCCCTAATCGTCTCCAGTTCATTACAGAACACCCAATCCAGTATAGATAATCCCCTAGTAGGCTCAATGACAAACTGCTCTAAAAAGCCATCTCTTCAGTATTCACCAAACTCACTCTCTTGAGATCCATTACCAACCTGATTTTCCCAATCAATCTGCATGTTAAAATATCACATGACTACCATAACATTGCTCTTTTGACACCTTTTCTATTTCCTGTTGTAATCTGTGGTCCACCTCCCAACCACTGTTGGGAGGCCTGTATATAACTGCCATCAGGTCCTTTTACCCTTGCAGTTTCTTAACTCAACCCAGAAGGATTCAACATCTTCTGATCCCATATCATATCTTCCTACTGATTTGATGCCATTCTTTACTAGTAGAGCCACACTACCCATTCTGCCTACCTTCCTACCCCTCCAATATAACGTGTAACCTTGGACATTCAGCTCCCAACTACAACCATCCTTCAGCCATGATTCAGTGATGGCTAGAATCTGGATCTAGTTCTGGGTAATGAACCTGGTCAGGTGGCAGACCTCTTGGTGGGGGGAGCATTTTGGTGAGAGTGACCACAATTCCCTTAGCTTCAACATAGCTATGGAAAAGGATAAACACAAGACAAAATGGGGGAAAAAAACTTAACTGGGGAAGGGCTAACTATGAAGGGATGAGGCAGGAACTAGTGAGTAAATTGGAAACAGATGTTCAAGGGTGAAAGCACAGAAGTAATGTGGAGGAAGTTTAGGGACCACTTGTGCTGGGTTTAGGATAGGTTTGTTCCACTGAGACAAGGAAAAAATGGTAGGACAAGGGAACTGTGACTGACGAAATACATGAGGCAACTCGTCCAGAGGAAGAAGGAAGCATATGTTAGATATAAGAAGCAGGAGGGGCTCATGAGAAATATAGGGTAGCAAGGAATGAGCTTCAGAAAGGACAGAAGAGCTCGAAGGGGGCATGAGAAGGCCTTGGCATGTAGGATTAAGGAGAACCCCAAGGCATTCTATGTGTATGTGAAGAACAGAAGGATGACAAGAATGAAGGTGGGGCTGCTAAAGGATACAGAAGGCAACGTGCCTGGAGACAGAGAAGGTTGGGGATGTCCTAAATGAATACTTTGCTTCAGTATTCACAAGTGAAAAGGACTTTGATCAGGGTGAGGTTGAAATAGAACAGGCCTGTGTGCTGGACAGTGTGGAGATTAAGGAAGAAGAAGTGTTGTATCAAGATTGGTAAGTCCCCAGGGCTGGATGTGATATACCCCAGGTTGCTGTGGGAAGTGCGAGAAGAGATCGCTGGAGCAGTAGCTATGATCTTTGAGTTTTCTTTGGCTGCAGGAGAGGTGCTGGAGGATTGGAGAATGGCAAATGTAGCTCCCTTGTTTAAAAAAAGGTGATAGGGAGAATCCCGGGAACTATAGACCGGTGAGTCTTATATTGATGGTCTGCAAACTATTGGAAAGGATTCTTAAGGATAGGATCTATGAGCATTTGGAGAAGTACAGTCTACTCAAGGATAGTCAACATGGCTTTGTGAAGGGAAGGTCATGCCTCATGAGCTTAATTGAGTTTTTTGAAGAGGGAACAAAAGAAATTGATGAGGGTAGGGCAGTGGATGTGGTCTACATGGATTTTAGCAAGGCATTTGACAAGGTCCCCCATGAGAGACTCATCTAGAAAGTCATGAGGCATGGGATCAATGGAACCTTGGCTGTTTGGATAAAAAAATTGGCTTACAGGAAGAAAGCGGAGGGTAGTAGTGGAAGGAAAGTATTCTGCCTGTTGGTTGGTGACTAGTGGAGTACTGCAAGGATCTGTCCTGGGACCCCTGCTCTTTGTGATTTTTATAAATGACCTGGATGAAAAGGCGGAAGGATGGGTGAATAAGTTTGCAGATGACACGAAGATTGGCGGAGTTGTGGATGGAGCTGCAAGTTGTCGAAGGTTACAAGAGGATATAGACAGGCTGCAGAGTTGGGCAGAAAAGTGGCAGATGGAGTTCAATCCGGGTAAGTGTGAGGTGATGCATTTTGGAAGGACAAACCAGAAGGCTGAGTACAGGGTTAATGGTCAGTTACTTAAGAGTGTGGATGAATGGAGGGACCTTGGGGTTCAAATCCATATATCCCTCAAGGTCACTGCACAGGTTGATAGATAGTTAAGAAGCCCTATGGGATGCTAGGCTTCATTAATGGGATTGAGTTCAAGAATAGAGAGGTCATGTTGCAACTCTATAAATCTCTGGTCACCTCATTATAGGAAGGATGTGGAAGCTATGGAGAGGGTGCAGAGGAGGTTTACCAGGATGTTTCCTGGATTGGAAAACAAGTCTTATGAGGCAAGGTTAGCAAAGCTGGGACTTTTCTCTTTGGAACGTGGAAGGATGAGAGGGGACTTGATTAAGGTCTACAAGATTATGAGAGGCATAGATAGGGTTGATAGCCAGTGCCTGTTTCCCAGGGCACAAATAGCACACACCAGATGGCGCATATACAAAGTTAAGGGAGGGAAGTTTTAGGGGAGACATCGGGGTAAGTTTTTTACACAGAGGGTTGTGGGTGCCTGGAATGACTTGCCAGGGATGGTGGTGGAGTCTAAAACATTAGGGGTATTTATGAGCCTCTTGGACAGGCAAATGGATGAAAGAAAAATAGTGTTACAGGGTTGTGTAGGTTTAGTACTTTTTTTAAGGAATATATGGGTCGTACAACATTGAGGGATGAAGGGCCTGTTCTGTGCTGTAGTATTCTAGTGTGCCATAACATTATACCTAGATATACTGGCTTTGGAGGCAGTGCAGAGGAGGTTCAACAGGCTGAATCCAGAAATGAGGGGGTTAGACTATGAGGAGAGATTGAGTCGTCTGGGACTGTACTTGTTGGAATTCAGAAGGATGAGAGATGATCTTATAGAAACATATAAAATTATGAAAGTGATAGATAAGATAGAGGCAGGAAAGTTGTTTCCTCTGGTAGGTGAGACTAGATCTAGGAGACATAGCCTCATGATTTGGGGAAGTAAATTTAGGACTGAGTTGACGAGGAACTGCTTTTTCCAATGAGTGGTAAATCAGTGAAATTCTCTGCCCAGTAAAGCAGTGGAGGCAACCTTAATATATTTAAGATAAGGTTGGATAGATTTTTTATAGTAGAGGAATTAAGGGTTATGGGGAAAAGGCAGGTAGGCAGAAATGAGTCCATGATCAGATCAGCCATGATCTTATTGAATGGCAGAGCAGACCTGACAGGCCAGATGCCCTACACCTGCTCCTATTTCTTTATGTTCTTATATTCTTGTATAGCACACCTGTCCAGTCGAGACTACACTACCCAATTACACCTACGTGACCAATTAACTTACTAACCATATGTCTTTTGGATGTGGGAGGAAACTGGAGCACCAAAAATATCTGGCAGTCATGGGGAGAGCATACAAACTCCTTATAGATAATTGAACTCAGGTTGTTGGTTCTGTAATAGTGTTATGCTAGCCATTATGCTACTTACCGTAGATTTCGCACTACAGAGTGCACCTGATTAAAAGCCGCTGGCTCTAATTTTAGAAAGAAAATCAATTTTGTACTTGTACAAGCCGCACCGGATTTTAGGCCGCAGGTGTCCCACGTTGTAATATGAGATATTTACACAGAAAGATACTACACGTGAGGATTTTTTAACTTTTAATTAAATCCATATGGTAACATAAACAAATACATATTGCAAATGCTTTTTTTCGAACCGTGCCTCTAACACGGCTACTTTTAAATATACATACGTATCGGTAACACACAAATTACGTTGCGTATACTTTTTTTACTGAACAGTGCACAAACAACATTCCAATATCTCCTTAGGACTGGTAAAAAAAATATATACTGCAGCCTACCAGGAAAAGTTATTGATCGCCTTTAACTTAAAAGCAGCGTTTTCGATCGGGTCTAATGCCGCTCCCCCCCACCTTCCCGTTTATCACAAACCGGTATTTCCCACAAGACGCGGCGAAACCGGATGTGACGTCATAGTATCCCGGGATGTAGTACTCTAACTTTAACTAGAAAATACTAACAAATGAATTACTAAGCGAAAATATTATAAACTAAATAACTGCCATAAAGGCAGCACAATGCTTTTCTTCGAGTGTTTTCCATGTTGATGAGGGTGAGTACAAATGACTGATTTACAATAATTTAATTGTGAAAGTGCGCTTGATTTATCGTACAATTTCATTGGACCTCTGTGAACTACTCATCAATTTTATTGGTCTACTGTTACGAGGCAAAATGTTTTTGGCGGCATGAAAAAAAATCATTCATTAGCCGCACCGTAGTAAAGGCCGCAGTGTTCAAAGCTGTTCAAAATGTGGGAAAAAAGTAGCGGCTTATAATCCGACATCTACGGTAATTGATGAGTATAATTGCAGTGGAACAACTTGGTTTGAGGCACTGCATGTTCTGAAGTGCAGTTCTTTCAGTATTACATTTGGGATGTTGTGTAGTTCCATAGCTTTTCCAATGTCCAGTGCTCTTAATCATTTCTTCATTTCATATGAGTGAATTGAATTGGCTGAAGGCTTACTGTTTTGGGATCTCAGGTGGAAGCCAATAATCTTTTTGGCATTTCTCTCTAAACATATTGGTAAATGCTTGGGCCATGTTTTAGTGTTCATATTAGGGATGGATGTGTTCTTGTTGCCACTGCTTTCCATTCACCACTTAATTATCGTGGTTCTCAGCTTCGATCAGAGCCTTTGGTTGTGAGAAGGTTACACGGAAGGCTATTTCAAGGCCAAAAAAAAACATCAGCTCTGTCAAAGTGAAACCTAGTATCATGAATGCTTGTGATACTTCCCTCTCTGATGAGCTTTCCTGCATGGTTTGAAAGTGAGAATAAAACTCAGAAGTTTCAAGTTCAAAGTATATTTATTGTCAAAGTTTGCTTTCTTTGTACAGCTTTGAGATTTGTTTTCTTAAGGTAGCTACAAAACAAAGAAACCCAAAAGAACCCATTTTTTAAAAAGCAGACTGTTAAGCAACCAAGAACACCTGCAGTCAGAGGTTCTCACCTGCTTCAAAAGGACAGGGCCTTGGAAGAGCAGGGCGAGCTACCTTGATGTGATGAAATGCCCTGAGAGGTTGGTCATAGCCAGATTCAACTTTTGTATAAACAAAGACCTGGACCCACTACAACTTGCCTTTTGCCACAACAGGTCTACAATAGATGCACTCTCACTGGCTTTCTGCTTGGCTTTGGATCACCTGGACAATACCAGTACCTACCTCAGGGTGCTGTTTATTGATTACAGCTCAGTGTTCAATACAATCACATACTTGGTTCCAATCAACAACTCCAAAACCTGGGCTTCTATACCTCCCTCTGCAGCAGTATTCTTGACTTCCGCACCAAGTAATTACGATCTGTGCCGATTGGAAATAACATTTCCATTTCACTGACAATCAACACTGGCCCACCTCAAAGATGTGTGCTTAGACCACTGCTGTGCTCTCTCTACACCCATGACTGGCTAGGTTCAGCTCAGACGCCATCTATAAATTTACTAATGATAGAACTATTGTTGGCAGAATTTTAGTTGGTGACGAGGAAGGCACATAGAAGCGAACCAGATAGCTGGTTGAGTGGTGTTTGCAGCACCAACTTTGCACTTGACACCATTAAGACTGAAGAATTGATTGTGGACTTCAGAATGGGGAAGTCGAGGTAATACACACCATTCTCCATTGAAGGATCAGCAGTGGAAAGGGTGAACAGTTTCAAGTTCCTGGGTGTCAACATCTCTGAAGATCTATCCTGGGCCCAAAAGACTGATTACTGTTACAAAGAAGGCATGACAGCGGCTATAGCTCATTAAGAGTTTGAGGAGACTTCATATAACACCAAAGACTATTGCAAATTTTACAGATGTACCGTGGAGAGCATTATAACTGGTTGCATCATCGTCTGGTTTGAAGGGATGGCTACACAGGCTCGGAAAAAGGTGCAGAAAGTTGCGAACTCAGACAAATCCATAATGGGGACTAGCTTACCAACATTGATTTTTTTTTTAAAAAAAAGGTGCCTTGATAAGGCAGCATCTATCATTAAGGATCCTCATCACCCAGGACATGCCCTCTTCTCATTGCTATCATTAAGGAGGTGGTACAGGAGCTTGAAGACAAGTTATTCAACGTTTCAGGAACAGCTTCTTCCCCTCCACAATCAGATTTCTGAATGGATAATAAACACTCACATACATACATACATACATACACACAAATACACATATATACAAACATATATACACATAGATATATACAGATATAGACATACACACACAGAGACACATAAACACATATATACATAGGTATTTATATTTGTATCCTGATTCTGAACGTAACCTGGAAGGAAAAAAGATGCTCATACAGAAGACTCAGCAAGGTCCTCAAGTTTGTTTTTGGTTATTTTGGCTGTTTGGAAGTTGATATTGCTGATCAAATTCATTTCTAGAAAAATTGCCTTGAAGAAGCAATTTTTGGAAAATACTTTTAAATGTTCAACATTTGGTTTTTGCAAAGCAATTTTGATTGCTGGAATAGGGCAGAATCTACTTTATATTTACCTTTGCAAGGCCACTGACAACTCTGCAATTGAGTAAATTCTGCATTAGGAAATGTGTTTTGAATATCTGACACATGTTGGAGTCATAGTTATGGCACAGTTGATTTCGCTATGAATTGTACTTAATGGTTTTAATATTTTGAAAAGGTTAAACACCTGACATTGTTTTATAAAATACTGCTTTCGCCTTTTAACATGGGTCAGCATTTATTTAGAGAGAGAGCTCGTGGAACAGGCTCTTCTGGCTCAATGAGCCACACACCATCTAGCAGCCCACTGCCTTAACACCAGCCAAGGACAGTTTACAATGACCAATTAAACTACTAACTGATATACCTTTGGGCTGTGGAAGAAAACTAGAGCATGTGGAGGAAACCTCGTGATCACTGCAGGAATGTACAAACTATTTACAGGCAGCACAGGAATTGACCTCTGAATTCTAGAATGCCCTAAGCTGTAATAGTGTGACGCTAACTGCTATTCTACTGTGGGGGTTAGAAAATGCACATTAGAAAGCATAAATTGTTTTATTTGATTTTCTAATTATAATATTGTGAATAAGCCATAGGCACATGTAAAACATTTTGTAAAGTGAAGATGCTTTCAAAAATAATGAAATGAAAAGTTTTTAATTATCAAAATAGTTCCAACAAATATTGATGTCAAATCAATATTTGGTGTGACCATTCTTTGCCTTTTAAACTGCATCATTTTGCTTGGGTACACTGTTGTGCAGTTTTTAGAAGAAAACTGGATGATAGGTTATTCTGAGCATCTTGGAGATCTTGCCACAGTTCTTAAGCAGACCTTGGCTATCGCGCTTATCTTCTGTTTCTCCAGGTTATCCTAGACAGCCTCGGTGTTGAGATCAGGGCTCTGTGGAGGCCACACCAACTGTTGCAGAACTCCTTTTTATTGAAGGTAGTTCTGTAATACCTTATTCATGTGTTTGGAGTCATTGTCCTACTGCAGAATGTAGTTGGGACTGATGGTATTACATGAATGAGAATGTGATTATACTTCTCAACATTGAGGATTCCATTAATTCTGACCAGATCACCAACTCCATTTGCAAAAATACTGTCCCAAACCTTCAGGGGACCTTTGCAAGGCTTCTTTGTTGGCTGAAGGCACTCATACATGTGGTGCTCTCCAGCTCTTTTACTGACAAACTGTCTCTTGTTTGAGCCAAAAGTCTCAAATTTTGACTTGTCAGTCCATAGTACTTGCTGCCATTGTTCAACACCTTAATCCTTGTTCTGTGTGCATAGGTGAGTCTTTTGGGTTTGTTTCCACTTTGGAGGAATGGCCCACTTTGATTCCCAGTTGAAAAAGATCTGAACTTTTATAATCATAAGACATAGCAAAATTAGGATACTTGGCCAATCGAACCTGCTCCGTCATTCCATCATGGCTGATTTATTATCCCTCTCAACCCCATTCTCCTGCCTTCTCACTGTAACCTTTGATGCCCTAACTAATCAAGAACCTATCAACTTATGCTTCAAATATACTCAATGACTTGGCCTCCACAGCAGTCTGTGGCAATGAATTCCACAAATTCAGTACCCTCTGGCCAAAGAAATTCCTTCTCATTTCTTTTCTGAAGGGATGTGCTTCTGCTCCAAGGCTGTGCCGTCTGGTCCTAGACTCCCCCAATATAGGAAACATCCTTGCCACATCTGCGCTATCTAGGCCTTTCAATATTTGATAGGTTTCAATGAGATCCTCTCCCCCCCAACTTCTTTTCAACTTCAGTGAGTGCAGACCCAGAGCCGTGAAATCCTCCTCTTATATCAACCGTTTCATTCCTGGGATTATTCCTGTGAACCTCATCTGGACCCTCTCTGATGCTAGGCAAGGGGCCCAAAATTGCTCAGAGGACTCCAAGTGTGGTCTGACCAATGCCTTATAAAGCCTCATTATCACACCCTTGCTCTTTTATTCTAGTCCTTTCAAAAGGAATGATAGCATTGCATTTACCTTATAATCGACTCAATCTGCAAGTTAACTTTTAGGGAATCTTGACAAGGAATCCCAAGTCCCTTTGCATCTGTTTTTTGAATTTTCTCCTGCTTTAGCAAATAGGCTATGCCTGTATTCTTTCTGCCAATGTCCATGATGATACACTTCCCTACACTATATTCAATCTGCTATGTCTTTGCCAATACTTCTAATCTGTCTCAATCCTCCTGCAGACATACTGTTTCCTCAAGGCTATCTATGTTTTATCTGCAAGTTTTGCCACAGCACCATCAATACTATTGACATGTGAAAAGAATTGGTTTCTACCAGTCCCTGAGAAGCACCACTAGTCACCGGCAACCAACTAGAGCAGGTCCCCTTTATTCTGATTCTTTGCTTCCTGTCAGCCAGTCAATCTTCTCTCCATGCTGGTGTCTTTCCTGAAATACCATGGGCTCTTGTTAAGTAGCCTCATATACACACCTTGTCAAAGACCTTCTAAAATTCCAAGTAAACAACATGCACTGATTTGCCTTTGTCTTAAATAATTCCAGCGTATTTTTCAGGCAGGGAAATCATGCTGACTTTGGCCTATTTTATCACCCCAAAACTTCATCCTTAATAATGGACTCCAGCAGCAGCCTGAAGTTAGGCTAACTGGCCTTTAATTTCCATTCTTCTGCCTCCCTTCCTTCTTAAAGAGTGACTGATATTTGCAATTTTCCAGTCCTCCAGAAGAAGGTACAAAAGCCCCAGGTCTCTCACCACCAGGTCCAGAACAGTTACTACCTCTCAATCATCAGACCCTTGAACAAAAGGGGATAACTTCACTGAACTTCACTTGCTCCATCATTGAAATATTCCCTCAGCCAATGCACTCACTTTCAAGGGCTCTTGTTGTGTTCTCAACATTTATTTATTGAATTATTTGTTCTTTTTGTATTTGCACTGTTTGTTCTCTGCACTTTGGTTGAACTCCCTAGTTGGGGAGTCTTTCATTGATTCAGTTATGGTTATTATTCTATAGATTTATTGAGAATGTGCATAAGAAATTGAATCTCACGGTTGTATATGGTGACATATACAGTGGCATGCAGATGTTTGGGCACCCCGGTCAAAATTTCTGTTACTGTGAATAGTTAAGTGAGTAAAAGATTAACTGATCTCCAAAAGTCATAAAGTTAAAGATGAAACATTGTTTTCAACATTTTAAGCAAGATTAGTGTATTATTTTTGTTTTGTACAATTTTAGAGTGAAAAAAATGAAAGGAGCACCATGCAAAAGTTTGGGCACCCCAAGAGATTTGAGCTGTCAGATAACTTTTACCAAGGTCTCAGACCTTAATTAGCTTGTTAGGGCTATGGTTTGTTCACAGTCAACGTTAGGAAAGACCAGGTGATGCAGATTTCAAAGCTTTATGAATACCCTGACTCTTCAAACCTTGTCTCAACAATCAGCAGCCATGGGCTCCTCTAAGCAGCTGCCTATCACTCTGAAAATTAAAATAAGTGCTGCTCACAAAGCAGGAGAAGGCTATGACAAGATAGCAAAGCGTTTTCAGGTAGCCGTTTCCTCAGTTTGTAATGTTATTAAGAAATGGCAGTTAATAGGAACGGTTGAGGTCTGGAAGACCAAGAAAACTTTCTGAGAGAATTGCTTGTAGGATTGCTAGAAAGGCAAATCAAAACCCCCGTTTGACTGCAAAAGACCTTCAGGAAGATTTAGCAGACTCTGGAGTGGTGGTGCACTGTTCTACTGTGCGGTGACACCAGCACAAATATGACCTTAATGGAAGAGTCATCAGAAGAAAACCTTTACTGCATCCTCACCACAAAATTCAGCATCAGAAGTTTGCAAAGGAACATGTAAACAAGCCTGATGCATTTTGGAAACAAGTCCTGTGGACTGATGAAGTTAAAATAGAATTTTTTGGCCACAGTGAGCAAAGGTATGTTTGGAGAAAAAAGGGTGCAGAATTTCATGAAAAGGACACTTCTCCAACTGTTAAGCACAGAGGTGGATCATGCTTTGGGCTTATGTTGCAGCCAGTGGCACAGGGAACATTTTACTGGTAGAGGGAAGAATGAATTCATTTAACTACCAGCAATTTCTGGAAGCAACCATCATACTGTCTGTTTTTTTTTAAAAAAAGCTGAAGATGAAAAGAGGATGGATCCTAAACACACCTCAAAATCCACAATGGACTACCTCAAGAGGCGCAAGCTGAAGGTTTTGCCATGGCCCTCACAGTCGTCCGACCTAAACGTCATCGAAAATCTGTGGATAGACCTCAAAAGAGCAGTGCATGCAAGACGGCCCAAGAATTTCACAGAACTAGAAGCGTTTACAAGCTGTGATACTTGCCAAAGGAGGTGTTACTAAGTACTGACCATGCAGGGTTGCCAAACTTCTGCTTCGGGCCCTTTTCCTTTTTTGTTATTTTGAAACTGTAAAAGATGGAAGTAAAGTAATCTTGTTTAAAATATTAAAAGTGTCATCTTTAACTTTATGCCTTTTGGAAATCAGGTCATCCTTTACTTGCCTAGCTATTCACAGTAACAGAAATTTTGAGCAGGGGTGCCCAAACTTTTGCATGCCACTGTATGTACTTTGATCTTCTCCTTCTCAAACTACAGAGTGAGTTGATCACTGCTTCCTAAGGGTTCCTTTACCTTCAGCTCCCTAATCAAATCCAGTTCATTGCACAAAATCCAATTCAGAATTGCTTTTTCTCTCGTGGGCTCCATCACAAGCTGCTTTAAAAAGCCATTTCATAGGCATTCCATAAATTCCTTCTCTTGTGATCTAGCATCAACCTGATTTTTTCCCCCCAATCTACCTGCATATTGAAATACCCCAAGACTATTGTAACATTGCCCTTATTACAAGCCTTTTCTATCTCCTGTTGTAATTTATATCGTACATTCTAGCTACTGTTTGGAGGCCTGTATATAACTATCAGGGTTTTTTTTTTTGCCATTGATGTTTCTTAACTCTACCCACAAGAGTTCAACATCTTCTGATCTTATTGCATCTCTGTCTAAGGATTTGATTTCATTTTTTACCGCAGAGCCTCCCCACCCCCTCTGTTTGCCTGTTTGTCCTTTCGATACAAGGTGTAATCTTGGATGTTAAGCTCCCAACTATGATCTTCTTTCAGCTACAAATCAGTGGTGCCTGCAAACTCTTAATTGTGTGAGAAGATCATCTACCTTATTCCTTATACTGCATGCATTCAAATGTAACGCCTTCAGCCATGTATATATCTCCCTTTTTGATTTTGCCTCCTTTGACTCATCCCACTGACTGCAGTTTTGCCTGTCCTTCCTCACAGTCTCACGACACATTGCGTCTACTTACACCCTAACTGCCTTATCCTCAGCCCTATCATTCTAGTACTCATCCCTCTGCTAAATTAGCTTAAACCCTCACCATCAGCTCTAGCAAACCTGTCCTCCTTGTACAGTTCATACCTTCCCCAGAAAAGATCCTGATGATCCAGAGATCTGAAAGCCTGATCCCTGCATCACATCTTGGGTGATAGTACAGATGATTTTTTCCCCCTAAGTTACTGTGAGTAATCCAGAGATACTGCCAGTAACCTAGAATAAAAAAGCTTCACAAACTTTTTCTCAGGATTTGCATTACAATTTCAGGAATATGGAGCTTGTCAGCCTGGGAAGGCAGTCCATCTAAGAGAGGGGAAACTCTGATTTCAGACCTCCGCTGCCTTGCGGCCATACTCACTCATAGGACAGGCTTCGGCAGTAAACCCTGAGGACAAATCTGGAGCTGGAGTCCCTCAGGCAGTCTGACGTTGTCTTCAACCACATTCCTGCGACGACACTGGTGCCAAGCTGTATTGGCCCTTGCCCTTCCCTTGGACAACATCGGTGGTGTGAAGAGGGAGACTTGCTGCATGGGCCAGGCCTGTGCCCTGGAGAAGACTTTCCAGGCGCAGATCCATGGTCTCACGAGACTAACGGATGCCATACATAATACTGTAAGATGTTTTTATGGAGGATTTATTCTTCCACTCAGTGCCTTTTAAAAGGAAAATGGACAATAATTGCAGCCTATTTTGGATGATTTAGATGTCTTTTTGTGAAGCTGTTGCTTTTGACATTTCTGTGTATTTCATGCAATATTTGATTTTTCTTCTAATCCTTATCCCCTTTTAAAGTAGCTATAGATATTTTAAACTGTGTATCTAGTCAATACATTCCCATCTCTGAAGGACAAATGCACTTGTCATATTACATATTTATTGATACTGAAAAATGTGAAAGTGTAATAGGCATGTTCGATTTGTGGGCGCAGGAAGGGGAAACACTAAAACTAGATGAATCATTGTTGCAGCTTGGTTTTCTGTGTGGTTCCTGTTGTCTTAATTGTGGGTTTCTTAGTAGTTCCTCTGTGTGTCATAGAGGATATTGGAGATTCATTCATTTGGTGAATGTGGTAAGTGATACAACCTAGAGGAAATCCTGCGGCTTTGAAGAATGGTAATGTGACTGTGATGTTTGCACCTAACCATTTCGGTTGGAGGGTAGCTTGCTGGAGGAATTCACTGTTGTTAGACTCCATGACCATTCAGAAATTCTCTTACTCTCTTTGTGGCCCTTTGAATTGCTTTACAGTGTATCATTGACCAGATGGGCATTTTGTTTGGTTAGTTCGATAATATAAAGAAAAATGTTACTATAAACTTGTAAGCTAGTGATGAATTTTTACAGTTCAGACAGAAAAAAGCCCATCATGGTTTCTGAACAGTAAGCCATCAAATTAGAGAGTTAAAAAAAAAGTTGCAAATGTGCATTTTAGGACCACAATCTTTTGTTTTGTAAAAACATATTAATCTATTCACCTGATTATAAAAATTAACGAGATTTCTCTTTTAACAACACACACAAAATGCTGGTGGAACACAGCAAGCCAGGCAGCATCTATAAGGAGAAGCACTGTCAACGTTCCTGACGAAGGGTCTGTTTCTGTTTTTGTGTCTGTTGTTTGAATTTCCAGCATCTGCAGATTTCCTTGTGTGAGATCTCTCTTTTACCATTTTGCTTACAATAAAACACAAACACTGGTTTGTGCTGATTACATAACTTTACAAAAGTTAAATAATTTTGCAGAACAAACATGGAATAACTTCCCTTGTTATTATTTATCATGTAACAATATTAATATGCAATAGTTGTCTGGATGCAATTTATCTTTTGAGAAAGTACTTGAGCAGTCTACTCTATTCCTTTGAGATGCAATAGTTGTGTACACTTTGTATTGTTAAATAAACTAATTTAAATTGCCGAGAATTGCCGAGTTAGATGTACCAAAAATATCTATGTATTTTAAAAAGTTAGCTTCTGGGAGTAATTATTTTTGATGTTTTTCATGCTTTCTAGGTTGGGATAAATTTTAAGTTGACATCTTAAGTTTTGTTTTAAATTTTAAATCATGTTTTATCATTTGAATTTTTTTTGAGTTGATAGCTTGACTTCTATGGTCTGAATTAAGTCAATTATTGTATGCAGGATGTATAATTTGCACTTGGTATTAAGGATATTTTTGATACTGCCTGACATTTGACCTAATTAGCCCTTTTAGTCCCAGTCATCATTAGTTTTATTTAAATTGCATTATTTTAATCTATCTGCTGTACAGAGGCAGCATTTCACAAGATTATAACAATATTTTTATACATTTATTTGCTGTTATCCTTAGTTCAGTGGACATTCTGTTGTCTGAGTTGCAAGGTCATGAGCTAAGTCCCTCTCCAGAAAACTGAGCACAACTCAGGAATGTCCGTCTGTCATGAGTGTCTCTTGGAAGAGATGTTAAGGTTACATGAATCCATGCTAACTGTTAGAGGAGACTCTCTGTGTCCAGGTTGACATTTAATCATTCAATACTATTGTACAGAAAAGTTGGTTATGAAGCACATTACTTTTTGTGAGGCTTTATGCTCATGTTAACTTGTAGAGTTTAGGCTCTAAATTGCTTCATTGTCTTCATTCTTTGTGTTTTGAGGTGTTCTGAGGATGTTATTTGATCAACCTGAACAGTTTATCATACTATTAGTTAAGTCAAACTTATTGCCATTTAACTATGTACATGTACATAACATACATTACCATATAATGTATATAGAAACAAGACAGTGTTTCTTCAAACCTGAGTGTAAAACACAGTAGTACACAAAACACACATTACACATGAAGGCAAGGATAGAATCTACAGAAGAATTATGTATAAATAACTAAAGTGCATAAATGAAATATTTTAAGGTTAATAGACTTTAGTTCAGCATTCAACACAATCATCCCTCAGAAACTGATTGGAAAGCTGAGCCTACTGGGCCTGAACACCTCCCTCTGCAATTGGATACTAGACTTCCTGACTGGGAGACGTCAGTCAGTCCGGATCGGAGGCAGCAGCTCTAACACCATCACACTGAGCACAGGCCCCCCCTCCCCCCCCCCGGGCTGTGTGCTCAGTCCACTGCTATTCACTCTGCTGACCCATGACTGTGCTGCAACACAGAGCTCGAACCACATCATCGAGTTCGCCGATGACAGGACCGTGGTGGGCCTCATCAGCAAGAATGACGAGTCAGCTAACAGAGAGGAGGTGAAGTGGCTAACGGACTGGTGCAGAGCCAACAACCTGTCTCTGAATGTGAACAAAACAAAAGAGATGGTTTTTGACTTCAGGAGGGCACGGAGCGACCACTCCCCGCTGAACATCGACGGCTCCTCGGTAGAGATAGTTAAGAGCACCAAATTTCTTGGTGTTCACTTGGCTGAGAATCTCACCTGGTCCCTCAACACCAACTCCATAGCAAAGAAAGCCCAGCAGCGTCTCTACTTTCTGCGAAGGCTGAGGAAAGTCCATCCCCCCCCCCCATTCTCATCACATTCTACAGGGGTTGTATTGAGAGCATCCTGAGCAGCTGCATCACTGCCTGGTTTGGAAATTGCACCGTCTCAGATCGCAAGACCCTGCAGTGGATAGTGAGGTCAGCTGAGAAGATCATCGGGGTCTCTCTTCCGGCCATTACAGGCATTTACACTACACACTGCATCCGCAAAGCAAACAGCATTATCAAGGCCCGCATGCACCCCTCATACAAATTCTTCTCCCTCCTGCCATCTGGGAAAAGGCACCAGAGCATTCAGGCTCTCACGACCAGACTACGTAACAGTTTCCTCCCCCAAGCCATCAGACTCCTCAACCAGAGCCTGTACTGACACCAACTTACTGCCCTCCACTATGCCTAATGTGTTGTTTATTATTTATTGTAATGCCTGCACTGTTTTGTACGCTTTATGCAGTCCTGGGTAGATCTGTAGTCTAGTGCAGTTTTACGTAGTTCAGTGTAGTTTTTGTACTGTTTCATGTAGCACCATGGTCCTGAAAATGTCGTCTTGTTCTTACTGTGTATTGTACCAGCAGTTATGGTTGAAATGACAATAAAAAGTGACGACTTGGTGAACAGATTAACCAGTGTCATTTTGAATACAATGCAGCAAGGGAGTTCAGAAGCCTAAAACTGTTTCCCCTTCTGACTGTTCTTGTTTTTATGCGTCAGGCTGTCCTGCTTGATGGTAGAAAGTCAAAGAGGATTCTGGATGGGTGGATGGGATCCTTAATAATAGTAAGGGCCCAGTGTACACAGCGCTCCTGATAAATATCTCCAATGGATGACAGGGAGATCCCTATGATACTGTCCTTTGTGGTGGCTTCCGGTCCAAAACTCGGCTGCTCCCATATCAGATGGAGATGCAACTTGTCAGGACGCTCTCACTGGTGCTGCTGTAAAATGCAGGTAAGATGGGCGTAGGGAGGCTTGATTGCCTCAATCTTAGGAAGTACAGGTGCTGAGTGCCTTCATGTTCAGGGAGGTGATATTAAGGGACCAGAAGAGCATGGTCATCTGTGATCTGAATGCCCAGGAACTTGGTGCATTTACCACTCTGTACAGAGGAGCCATATACATATACCATATTACCATATACAGAGAAGGGGATGGATTGTCTGCACCTTCCTGATGTCCACACCGATTTCCTTGGTCTTTTCCACTTTCAGGCTTAAGATATTCTTCTCACGGCAATCCACCAACTGCTCCACTTCTTTTCTGTACTCCATCTCGTCATTGTTCTTGATAAGGCTAACCACAAACTTGATCACACAGTTTGAGCTGAATCCTGCTTTACAGTCAAGCGTCAGTAGTGTGAACAGCAGTGGGCTGAGCACACAGCCTTGGGGAGTGCCAGTGCTTAGCCCAAGGGGACGAGAAACATTGCTGCCCACACGGACTGACTGTGGCCTAACTGTTAAGAAGCTCAGTATCTAGTTGCAGAAGGAGGTGTTGAGATCCAGCGAAGGCAGCCTCCCTACCAGTTTCTCGGGTATGATTATGTTAAACATCGAACTGAAGTCTATAAATAGCAGTCTGGCATATGAGACTCTATGTGAGACAGGACAGAGTGGAGGGCGGAGGCTATTGCATCATCAGTGGATGGATTTAAGCGATAAGTGAACTGGAAAAGGTCTAATGTAGTAAGAAGTAAGGCTTTAATGTGCTCCATAACCAGCTGCCCAAAGCATTTCATAATGGTTGATGTGAATGCCACCGGACAATAGTCATTCAGGCAGGTTACTCTTGACTTCTTTGGCACTAGAATAATGGTTGCTGCCTGGAAAACTATGGGGACAATGGACTCTTCTAGAGAGATGTTGATTATATCCATCAGCACCTCTGTTAGCTGAACTGTGCAGTCTTTCAGAACATGACCTGGTATATTATTGGGCCATGCAACATTGCATGGGTTGTCTCTGGCTCGGGTCTTCCTCACCTCAGCTTCAGCCAGACGAGTGTCTGCTCCCCTGGGGGGAGGGGTGTCTTACTTGCCAGCACTTTGGTCTGTGTATCAAGCCATTCAGTCTCTCAGAGTGAAGCACCCTGCTCACTGACACAGAGGTTAGACTCTATAATCCTCCGAATTCCCTGCCACATGCTCCCCGTGTTCCTGGTATTGCAGAAGAGGCTGTAAATTCTCTGAGAATATACCCGTTTTGCCTTCTTGATGGAATGGGAAAGCACAGTTTTTGCTTCCCCAGAGCTGTCGTATCCCCGGTCCAAAGGCAGCATCGTAATCCCTCAGCTGTCAATTGTCATCTGCAGTAAGCCGTGGCTTTTGATTTGCCCTCAGCCAGATGTGTTTTGTGTTTCAATATTAATTAATATTCTTCTTGTTTTAAGTATATGAACCGGGCAAGGGTTCTGTAAATGCACACTTGTCAGGGTGTGTATTTCAAAGGTTGTGCTACATCTCTTGAACTTTTTCATGACATGGTGCCACAAGAAAAGGTTATTGCCCTTTTGGGTAGGGGGAATGGAGACAATACAAGAAATGATCAGCATGTTAGTCAACATCAGTGGTTAGTATTTCTGGATTGTTTTCAATTTGAATTACAAAACAGATGGGCAAAATTAATTTCCAGAATTTGTTCCTTGCACATAGCAGAAGTACTTTCTGTCCCAATGTCCTGTTGTTCCACAAAGCCAGAGTATTTCTTTGTGTTAAACTCAGTGGACCTGAAATCTGAGGTCTTAAAAAAATGAATGAGAAAAGTCATTCTCTAGTCAAAGAAGAATAAGGAACTTCTATGTCCAATTTTTAACCAGCAGTCCAAAGCAGTTGAGTTTTGATAGATTGTGTCTCCTTATTAAAATATTTGTGACTACAACACTAAGATGTAAATTAACTTTGGAGATGCAAGATGAGGCCTTGCTCAGAGAGCAAATATTTTGTCAAAAGGAAGTGGTAAATTAAGACTTTGAGTACAAATTGTCATTGAAAAGTATAGGATGAGAAATAATAGGCATCTGTAAGTCATGTGGGACCATGGATTTGCTTGGGCAAGGTTGTATGGAAGGCCAGCAGATGCCCTCTCCACACCGCAATTGTTGTCCAAGGGAAGGGCACTATGGCCAATACAGCTTGGCACTGTCATCGTAGAGCAATGTGTGCCTTGCTCAAGGACGCAACACGCTGCCTCAGCTGAAGCTTGAACTAGCGACCTTCAGATCACTAGACCAACGCCTTAACCACTTGGCCACGCGCCAAGTGCACATATGGGGGAGGTGTTCAAATCACAAGACATTGTAGACTACACAGAAACATAGAAAATAGGTGCAGGAGTAGGCTATTCGGCCCTTCGAGCCTGCACCGCCATTCAGTATGATCATGGCTGATCATCCAACTCAGAACCCTGTACCTGCTTTCTCTCCATACCCCCGATCCCTTTAGCCACAAGGGCCACATCTAACTTCCTCTTAAATATAGCCAATGAACTGGCCTCAACTGTTTCCTGTGGCAGAGAATTCCACAGATTCACCACTCTCTGTGTAAAGAAGTTTTTCCTCATCTCGGTCCTATGGAAGGGAATAGAGAATGCAACAGGAAGAACTGGAATAGCTACATCAATCCCTTTGTGATTGCTAAGAAAGGAGGCAGAAGTTCTCAAGGGTACAATATGGAGAAGAGGAGCCTGGAAACCATAATCACCACATAAGGCATACTGAAGATATCAAAGGTACAGTAATAACCACTGGTTATTAGTTACTATTGTCATTGGTTCATAGAAAGCATACAGCACAATACAGACCTTTGGCCCACAAAGCTGTGCCAAACCTGTCCCTACCTTCGAACTACTTAGGCTTTACCCATAGCACTCTGTTTTTCTAAGCTCCATGTAGCCATCCAGGAGTCTCTCAAAAGACCCTATTGTTTCCCCCTCCACCACCACTGCCGGCAGCCCATTCCATGCACTCACCACTCTCTGCGTTTTTTAAAACAAAACAACTTTTCCTGACATCTCTGTACCTACTTCCAAGCACCTTAAAACTATGCCCTCTGGTGCTAGCCATTTCAACCCTGGGAAAAGCATCTGACTATCCACATGATCAATGCTTCTCAACACCTTATACACCTCTATCAGGTCACCTCTCATCCTCTGTTGCTCCAAGGAGAAAAGACCGAGTTCACTCAACCTATTCTCATAAGGCATGGTCCCCAATCCAGGCAACATCCTTGTAAATCTCCTCTGGACTCTTTCTATGGTTTCCACGTCCTTCATGTAGTGAGGCGACCAGAATTGAGCACAGTACTCCAAGTGGGGTCTATACTCCTGTATAGCTGCAACATTACCTCTTGTCTCTTAAATTCAATCCCATGATTGATGAAGGCCAATGCACTGTATGCCGCCTTAATCACAGAGTCAACCTTCGTAGCAGCTTTGAGTGTCCTGTGGACTCGGACCCCAAGGTTCCTCTGATCCTCCACACTGCCAAGAGTCTTTCCATGAATGCTAAATTCTGCCATCATATTTGACCTACCAGAATGAACTACTTCACACTTATCTGGGTTGAACTCCATCTGCCACTTCTCAGCCCAGTTTTGCATCCAATCAATGTCCCGCTGTAACCTCTGACAGCTCTCCACACTATTCACAACATCCGCAACCTTTGTGTCATCAGCAAATTTACCAACCCATCCCTCCACTTCCTCATCCAGGTCATTTATAAAATTACAAAGAGTAGGGGTCCCAGAACAGATCCCTGAGGCACTCCACTGGTGACCGACCTCAGCAATGTCCCCTTGGATCCCATGTCTCCTTACTTTCTCAATAAGCCTTGCATGGGGTACCTTATCAAATGCCTTGCTAAAATCCATATACACTTCATATACGGCTCTACCTTCATCAATGTGTTTATTGGCAATGTGTAATATTTGGCTTTAAGAGTAAAGAATTTCTTCAGTTCTCCAGTCCTCACACATGCTTACATATTTCACTGCATTGGAAGGTAAGAAATGTGACTTTTAAAACTGTTCGAAAATAACCTGTAAATTACAATACCTCAATTATTGGATAAGGACATTTGTTGTTTGAAGGAAATAATGTAAGCTGTTGTAGAAAGACAGTGCCTGATTAAGTTGGAAAGCATAATAAAAAATGCATTGCATTTATTGCTCATGGAGGATTGAAATTAGAAGGGACAGATTTTGTTTTAGCAATTTATTTGATTTTCTCCAGGGTGTTACAAATCCGCATAAATTTACTATACTGGTTTATTATTGTCACAAGCACCAAGGTATAATGAAAGCTTTTGTTTTGTAAATAATCCAGGCTGGTCATGCCTTATATAATTACATTGAGTTAGTAAGAAGAAAATGATGTAGGGTATAGATATTGTGTTGTAGATGGAGAAAGTGATGTGCAGGTAGAGTGCAATAGGAGTAATGGATGTGGGTTTTCAGCAAAGCTCTTGATTTTATTTGATACACTGATTTGATTTCTTGAAAAACCAAAGATCACAGATGCTGGTGCAACCCTCTCACCGGGGTTCATATATCAGTTTGGCTCATTAGCTAACTGTACTAACAGTCCCATGACTCAACGGTGAAGGCCACCTTTCATAACAATATATGTTAAGGGTCAGTATGATTTGGGGTTCAACCAAACAGGAAAGTTAGGATGTTACAGTTAAGGAACATAGGTTTTAGTAATGCTGTGTCAATACTAGCCCATACACTGTTAAAGTTAGCCCAGAAATGACAGATCGTACGCCGGCATAAAGTTATAAAGATAGTATATTTACCAAATTTTCAACTTTAACAAATAGTTACAGTAAAACAAGAAAAATAAAATGGCACATTACAGTTGAACCAGTCCAATGTGCACTTAAACATCTGGAGTAGTTGGCAGTGTATCTCTTTACTTGTGCTGGACTCACAGTCTGCATGAAAGCACCCACCAGAATCCAAACTTCCCTCAAAGACCCATCTTGATGAACAAATTGGCTGTCTCTCAGGAGTATTGGCACTTCCTTTCTCCCTAGAGCCATTCATCTGCACAAAGCACTTCTTGCAATGGGAACTCTACTTCCCGTGGCATTCTGCACATCTTCCCAAACCAGACTGCTGTCCTTCAGAAAGCTCTTCTCTGTAGAACCTTCTCTCACATTCCACAATCCTGATTGGCTGTTATCTTTAGCTGAAATCAAAACACTCTTTCCAGCAGGACACACTACTTTTATAGGAAACTGTTAAAATGAAATACCCCTCAATACTGCAGTAGAAATCTTATCCAGGGCATTACATTGGTAATCTGAAATAAGAACAGAAGTGCTGGATGTACAGTACTGTGCAAAAGTCTTAGGTGCATATATCTGGCAGGAGCAAAGGATGTAGGGAATGGTGAGGGTGGAGTGCCACGAAAGGCGTTTGGGACAGGTGGCAGAAAAGTGCCAGGGGTGGTGGGTAGTGAGGGTACAGACACACCCAGCCCCGAGACACCAGGCAAGATCATTTGATTCCAAACAATTGCTTTATTGATTGTTACAGAATCCCTCCCCTCTCCGTTAACCTTTCCCCAACCATGATTCCCCTCTCTCTACCCCTTCACACTGCTAGTTCACAATAGAGACCCATATCAGAATCAGGGATGTCATCATTTATATATGCCGCAAAATTTGTTTTTTTTGTGTGGCAGCAGTACAGTGCAATGCATAAAATTACTAAAGTGATGTACAAAAGTCCTAGGCACTGAAGATATATGCCTAAAGACTTCTCTACTGTACTCTATTTGGCTGGTGAGGTGTAATCTAACATTGTTTTAAACCTCAGTATTTCAGCTTGATTACCTTCAGAATTTAAAAAAAAGAGTAGGAAACATGAGAGTTTTAAGTTGCAAAGAAGAGTTTGAGCTGGGAGAAAAAAGAAACAAGCTGTTACAAATATAAAACATTGAAATGAAACAGGAACAGTTGTTTATCTAAAATTGAATTCAATAGAGTCCTGAGGGATACCTGGAACTTTGTTGAAACCTTGTAGAATGCCAGTGGTTAGATTGGGAGTGGAATGAAGAATTGAAGTGACAAATGGAAACTGGAGCTTATCTTTTGGAATTTAACCTGGGTGTTCTACAAAGTGGTCAACTGATTTGCATTTGGTTTCTTCAATATCGAGGAGACCATGCTGCGCAGTGCTATAAATTGGAAGGCACAAGTCACTGGACCAGGAGGTATTGTCTCCAGCAGTTGAATACAAAGGGCAATGATTGATTGTGATGGAAGAACAAATTGGGATAGATGTGGGAAGAGACCCTCGTCATTACAGGTTGGCACCATTATCTGCTCCACAATCAATATCAGCACAGATGTACCACAAGGCTGTATGGCTAATTACAGCCCCAATGCCATATTTAACTTTGCTGATGACACTACCGTTGTTGGCTGAATCAAAGGTTGTGACGAATTGGAGGGGGACTGAAAATTTGGCTGAATGGTGTCACAACAACAACCTCTCATTCAACAGCAGCAAAACCAAAAAGCTGATTGTTGACTAAAGGAGGAAGAAGCCTGTACAAGAGGAATGTCCATGAGCCAGTTCTCATCGGGGGATTGGAAGTAGAGACGGGCCAATAGCTTTAACTTCCTTTGCGTTATCATATCAGAGAATCTATCGTGGGACCAGCACTTAATTGCCATCACAAAGAAGGTAAGATAGCGCCTCTATTTAGAGGTTAGCACAGATTTGACATGCCGCCTAAACGTCTATGTGTGCACAGGTGAGAGTATCTTGACTGGTTGCATCATGGCCTGGTACGGAAATGCCAATGCTTAAGAATGGAAAAGCCCACAAAGTGGTGGACGTAGCCTAATCCATGACAGGCAAATCCCTCCCCACTGTTGAGGACATCTACAAGGAATGCTGCCACAAGAGATCAGCATCCATCAAGGACTTCCTCTATCCAGGCAATGCTCTCATCTAACTGCTGCCATTGAGAAAGAGGTACAAGTACCTAAGGTCCCATACCACCAGGTTCAGGAAGTTATTACCCTTCACCATCAGCCCTCTGAATCAGCATGGATAACTTCACTCGGCTGAACTAATTCTTCAATCTATGGGATTCATTCATTCATTTAATTTTTATTTTGTTATTTTATTTATAAAATTACAGTTTATCTTTTGCACATTGGTTGTTTTCAGTTTTTTAAGGTTTTCATTAATTCCATTTTATTTCTCTGTTCTACTGTGAATGTTGCAAAAATAAATCTTAAGGTAGTATATGGTGCCACGTATATTTTTTGATAATACATTTACTAAGAACTTTGAAAACCTCTTCAGTATACTGAAGGGGGAGGAAAAGATGTGGCTGGTGATAACTTTGTTGCTTTCATCTAAATTCAGTTGAATTATCAGGTTGATGCGAAGGCTAGCTGGATGGAAATTGAGGACAAGGGTTAATTCTATTCTGGTTTTTGGGGGGGGGGGTTGAGAGATGATGTGTTGGAAATAGAGAGGATGCAGTTGAGAGCCCTGTCATCTATGGGAAGAAGCTTTGGGAAGGAGAGCCATTATCTGAAGAGATGTGGAGAAAAACAGGTATCACCAGTCAGGGGGCACCATACCTCTAGGTCAAGGACTTTTAGGATGGGAAACAGCTTCTTCTCATAGGCTGTGAGAGTACTGAACTCCCCGCCACCACTCAGCTCTCTCATGTAGGTTGATAGGAATGTGGAGTTGAGTTTTGAGTTGGATCAGCGGTAATAAGTTTCTTTGCATAGATGATTGTTATATTGCCATCCGGTTATTGATAATTAGCAATTTTTGTCTTTAGTTAGATTTAGTACCTCAGGGTAATCACTATCTAGTGATTTGTTTGTACGTGTTGATTTGACCACAGCATCTGCAGTGTACTTTGTGTTCACTATCTAGTGAACTGTTGGAATGTTACATGACAATAGCCATGGGAATTATTTTAGAAAGTAATGCTGTGTCAGTCAAAAGCTTAAAGATTTGCCATATAGGGTAGAGTATTGAAATCTTTGCTGTGACAAATGGTAATGGTGGAGCTTGAGTATACCTGTTAGCCTTCAGATGGTAATAGTATAATGCTTGATAAACTGGCGATTTTAAAGGCTGGCAAAGAAAGCAGTTGATGTGAAGAATAAGGTACCAGTCTCACCAGGCAAATTGTATCCCCATGAATGTTGCAAATAGGCAAAAATTTGTTTATGAAGAAAACATTAGATTTACTTGTCACATGAACATTGAAGCATCCAGTAAAATGCATTGTTTGTGTTAATAAGCAACAAAATCTGAGGCCGTGTTGGGGGCAGCCAGCAAGTGCTACCATGCTTCAGGTGTCAACGTTGCATGCCTACAACTTACTAAGTTCCACTAATCCGTGCATTTTTCAAATGAGAGCACCCGGAGGAAACCTATATGGTTGCGGGGAGAATATTTAAACTACTTAAAGACAGTGGTGGAATTAAATTCAGGTTGCTGGTGCTGACATTACAGGAACAGCTACACTACCATACTGCCTCACTGAGCTGTTTGTAATTTTTGTAATCCTGAAACCCAGGATCAGTTGGCTATTTGGGCCATTGCCACATCTCACCCATTATATTCTTCAGTTTAGCAAAATCCCTGCAGTGTTCCTTCTGCTTTATATATTTGGTGTACGCTATGTTGGACAGATGGAAAATGTTGTTTGAACCAGGTGAATTAGGACAGTCATGCAAATAGAAATGTAGGTTAATACTGTCTGAAGTATAATTTATTCAGACCTAAATGTAGGTTATGCTGCACTGTGGTTTTAGGTGCAGTACAGGTTGGGAATTTTTTATGGAATAAAAATACACTTATCAGAGTCTTCATTTTTCAGTAAGTTGTTTTATTTTGTTGCATTGGTATGTGAAAATAAGTTGCTAAATCCTTTTTAAAATTGAAAAATAAGCTTTCATAGATTTGGGATATTAGCCTAGGTAGCTCATGTAATACAGACATTATTATAGACCTGATTTGATGAAACTGCTTAATTCTGACCTTTAATATTCAAGAGGACATTAGAAGTAGACCAGGGTAAGAGTGGACCTACCCCCAGATTAATAGTGGTGGTTTCTTGACCAAGTCTTGGATTGAGGTTGTTACTACAAACATACAAGTTTGAGGAAGACTGACTTCCAGTCATTCTGATAATGGCTTTCCAAGGGCCTTTCCAGACTGACAGTGGAAACATTATATATAACTTACATTGGTTAGGAATTCCGTTTTACTTGTGACTGCAGACTTGTTCTAACTGACCACAAGACCGCTCCATTTCACCTGTTCTAAGGCCTGATGAAATCCGTGCAGGTTAAAAGACAGTTATTATTTCTAAGCTATGCTCTCCATGCCAGGATTTTCACTAACATTTTCTTAAAATTTGATGTGTCATGCGCTCTGTATCACCTCCCATGTGTAGATGAAAATGGATGCTGTCTAAACTCCTCCTTGTTGCTGTCATTGACCAGCTGCTTTAACTCCTCCATTAAAGGCTGACGATTTAACTAAGGCACTCCTGTATTTCTGTATAATTATGAATAGTTCAGATTTCTGTTCCACATCGGCTGTATTTGAGTCATTCTAAACGGGAAGAAAGTCTTTGGTTTGCAGTAAGTTACATGTCCTCAAGTTAGGTTAGCGTTCATTGTCTGATTGTTTATACTTTGAAGAATATGATAAGAAGACTTGGTTATAACATCACTTGTAATCAAAGTTCACACATGGTCATTTGGGTGAAATAATGCATGAGATTGGAGTTTTGAGGCCAATTTTCCAGTATAGTATTTGGATGATTCCAGTCTAGCTGGTAGACCTGCAGCTGACCTCCAGTTCTCTGAGGTTTTCATGTTGTCTCTATGGTTGTGTGGGTTTCTGAGGGTGCTTCGGTTTCCTTCTGCATTTCAAAGACTTGCCAGTGTGTAGGTTAATAGGCCACTGTAGATAGGCTGTGATCTATAGACAGATGAAAGAATCTGGAAAAAGTTGACAAGAATGTGGGAATAAGGAAACTGAAAATTTGTGCATAGTTAGTGTAAATGGGTGCTCAGTGGACTGAAGGGCTTGATTCCATACTGTGTGACTGACAGGTGTTCAGTGTCTTAAGAAGAGCAGGAGTGGTGAATTCTTGTACAAATGTTATGTCATCACAGATATTTTCATCAATTTTCCCTCCATTCACCCATCTTACCACTCACTCAGTTGTCAGTGACAAATTACGGTGGCCAACTAACTTACTATTCCATGTGTTTTTTGAATGTCGTAGGAAACCTGAGAACCTGAGAAACCCATATGTCACAAGAAGAATGTGCAAACTCCATGTAGACAACACTGGAGTTCAGGATTGTCTGGGCCATTGGAGCAATGAGGCAGCAGCTCTAATAACCTCTACCATTGTAGGTTATCTTGGTTTTGAATTATACCCAGACCTGTTGCTGATGCAGAGTAGGTGAGCATAAGAGGAAATAATGTCTCTTTTGGATTTATTTATAGCTTTGTTTATTGAATAAGTTTTGAGTATTGTTTCCAGTATTGAATCAAGTTAGTGTGTGTAGAATGAAGATTTAATATCCCCAAGCGCATTATTAAAGTTAATTGCAGCTTGCAAAATTAAGTTCATAGAAATGTTTTTGCTGGTTGTACTGAAAACGATAAAATTCTGTTTAGTAGAAAAGAATTACAACTGCATTTGTGATATTTAGCCATAAAATAAGGAAGTGCATAATTATCACAGAGAACCAGGCATCTTAAAAAATTCATTGAGTGAAACCAGAAATCCAGGTGGCAAACAGTATAAGTAGTTTTGATAAGTGATGTAGGGATGTGTGAGGAGGTCCCATTTCTTTCTCTTGATACAGGTATCCCCCACTTTTCGAAAGTTCGCTTTACGCCACTTCGCTTTTATGAAAGACCTACATTAGTACTTGTTTTCGCTAACTGAAAGAAATCCGAAGAGGTTTTTTGCTTCTACTAAAAAAAGGCGAAAAGTGAAAATAGCGTTCAGCGTTTGTTTTGCAGCGAGCTGTTATAGAGGCAGTGCGCACCCCGAGCAGCGAGAGTGGCGCCACCAAGCTCCTTCCCCAGGAACTACACTCAGCATCTCTGCATCAAGCCGCCATAGCTTTGAACTGTGTCTGTGAAGATCTGTTCTTTATCTTGATTTATTTTGTGCATCCGTTAGCAAGATATGTCCTAAGGTGTCAGAAAAGCATAAGGGTGTTACGCTTAGTGTAAATCTGGACACAATTAAGCATTTCGATCGTGGTGAACGAAATAAAGACTTTTTGTGCGTGCGTTGAATTTGCCTGTGTAAGTGAAACTACACTGTACATTATTTCTACTTTATATAGGCTGTGTAGTTATCATATCATTCCTGCTTTTACTATATATTCGTGTTATTTTAGGTTTTATGCGTTATTTGGTAGGTTATTTTTGGGGTCTGGGAATGCTCAAAAATTTTTCCCATATAAATTAATGGTAATTGCTTCGCTTTACAACATTTCGGCTTACAAACAGTTTCATAGGAATGCTCTACTTTCGGATAGCGGGGGAAACCTGTATTGATATACGGTTGATTCCAGTTAATTAAGTCATCGGTTAATCAGGGCAACTGCTTATTTGGGTGTACTCTTAATGAGAAAAGCTAGAAAATAGGTAGGTTTCTCAGGAAAATGAAGATTTGGAGGATGCAGTAGTCGAAAGCATTGTTTGAAGGCACTCTGTTATCTGCACTAGATGTCTGCACTCATTTTGTTCATTTACAGTCAATCAAAAGGATGTGGTAGTGTACACTGGATAAATTCTCTCTCCGTAACTATTAGGAACGAATGCAGAGTTTTATATTACTGTAGTAATATTGGTAGTGTTTTAATTTGTTCTATACTTGAATTGAGTTGGCTTTATTTTGTTACATCCTTCACGTACATGAGGAATAAAAATCTTTACGTTACGTGCCCATCTAGATGTGCAATATGCAATAATAGTGATTTATAATAATTAATAAATAGAGCAGTCAGTGTAATATAGAGTACAGTCGGCCCTCCTTATCTGCGGGGGATTAGTTCTGAGACTCCCCGCGGAAACCAAAAATCACGGATACTCAAGTCCCTTATTTAAACTGTCACAGTGCGATGGGCATTAGGACCTGGCGTAGCTTTGAATCCGCGGTGTTTCTGTTCATGAAAATAATCACGATTGCAATTGAAAATAAGGTGGAAGTAATAAAGTGATCAGAAAGAGGTGATCAACGCCATCAGTCATTGGAAAAGCGTTAGGCTACAGTCGGTCAATGATAGAAACAATTTTAATGGAGCATGTGAAAGGCTGTGCCCCGATGAAAGCTATGATTATTACTAAGCAACGCAGTGGTTTAATTATTGGGTTTTTGATCCTCCACATCAACCCGGCACGGTGGAGAAGTGCACTTGATAGCGATCTGTCACTAGATCGAACTCGGGAACTTCCCGAGTCCGGCGCTGAGACATACGTTCTTAAGTGTTTTATATGCATAGAAAGGTAAAAGGTAAAATATATACTATATGTGAATGCAAAAGTTTGACCAGCTGATGCTAAATAATACCAGATGTACCTGTTCAGACTTACTTAGTAAGAGAACTTCCGATTCCGATCCACGGTGACCCATGCACATCCTCCCGTATACTTTAAATCAGGGGTGTCAAACTCATTTTAGGTCACGGGCCGGATTGAGCAAAATGCAGCTTCATGCGGGCCGGATCAGTCGGACGTGTGCGAACGCAGCTTTCGTTGCCTCCGTTTTTCCAGCCTGCTCTCATGTCTCAGTCTCTGCTATAACTACAAAGTGTTTCAGTTTACAAATTCCGTTTCTTATGAAGAAGACTGCCGAGCAAGACTGCCGAATAAACACTAAAAACCCTGAAAACCTGGTACCTGAATAAACTCAGCATTAGCCATATCATACGCCATAGGCGCTTCGATTACTGGGGCCAGCTTTAATAGTAATTAGATATTATCTCGCGGGCCAAAGATAATTCCACCGCGGGCCGGATTTGGCCCGCGGGCCTTGAGTTTGACATACATGCTTTAAATCATCTCTAGATTACTTATAACAGCTAATACAATGTAAACGCTATGTAAAATAGTTGTTATACTGCATTGTTTAGGGAATAATGACAAGAAAAAAAAGTCTGCACATGCTCGAACAACAAGTACTGAAAAAGCACTTCCGGGTTTTCACGATTCGCGGTTGGTTGAATTCGCGGATGTGGAATTCATGGATAAGGAGGGCCGACTGTACACTCAAATCAGCACGAGTTAATCAGTCTGATGTCCTGGTGGAAGAAGCACTCCCGGAGCCTGTTGGTCCTGGCTTTTATGCTGAGGTACCATTTCCCAGATGGTAGCAGCTGGAATAGATTGTGGTTGGGGTGACTCAGGTCCCCAATGATCCTACGGGCCTTTTTTACACACCTGTCTTTGTAAATGCCCTGAATCATGGGAAGCTCACAATTACAAATACACTGGGCTGTCCGCACCACTCTGCAGAGTCCTGCGATTAAGGGAGGTACAGTTCCCATACCAGGCAGTGATGCAGCCAGTCAGGTTACACTCAGTAGTAGTGCTCCTGTAGAAAGTTCTTAGGATTTGGGGGCCCATACCAAACTTCTTCAACCATCTGAGGTGAAAGAGGTGCTGTTGTGCCCTTCTCACCACACAGCTGGTGTGTACAGACCACGTGAGTTCCTTGATGATGTGGGCGCCAAGCAACTTAAAGCTGTTTACCCTCTCAACCCCAGATCCATTGATGTCAATAGTAGTTAGCCCGTCTCTATTCCTCCTGTAATCCACAACCAGCTCCTTTGTTTTCGCAACATTGAGGGAGAGGTTGTTTTCTTGACACCACTGTGTCAGAGAGGGTTAAGTACTTAGTTTGTTACTCAGTTTAAGTACTCGGGTAATTTGTCTTTATATCTTTTTAACTATTTCCATGAAACTTAGGCTGATTGGGGCAACACTTAATTGGGCCAAAATGTATTGGCCCAATGTGCCCCAGTTAACCGGAATCCACTATTTTAAGATGACTATTCAGCTTGTAAAATACCTGTACACAACATTCATCGTGTTTCCATAATGCTATCAAAATGGAGTACTGAATTTGGAATTCATAAGAAACTGAATATAGTGACTTTTAGTACTTTTGGCAGGCATATCTTTACACTGTTAGTGACATCTGTTATTAAATATTTTTTCAAACTTGTAACATTTTGTTTGAAAATACTTTTGTTTGGACCCTCTATGTTCTTACTATTTTAAATATAACTAAAAGTGTGAATTTGCAGTTGCATTCAGTTTGCAATTTTGCCTGAAATAGATTCTGTAAACCCGAAATTTAGAACCCAAGGCATTTCTGGTTTATAATCTCCATTCACAGTAGATGGAGTGAATTTATCAACAAGCCACAGGACTTGGGTTGAGAAGATGTTGTATATTGATCTTTCTTTAGTGAGGGAGCAGTAAACATTATTAAATGATGATTTTATATTGATGTGTTGATGATTGAGTTGCTTCTGCTGGAGGAATAGACGTATGTAAGGAGTACCTGTGTGGTGAAAATAAATAGAGAATGTAACAGTGCTGAAGATTGAAGATGAATAAAGCTGGAAATCTTGGGTAACTGAACAAGTCCTTCCAAGTTTGGGACTTTAAATTATTCTTGCTTACCTGCTCCACAGGTTCTGACTTATAGCTTGTGGATTACTTGAGCTTGTTCACACTGGATAGCCAAAGTGAGTAAAGTACAGTCCCTATATTTATGAGCAGACTTGATTGTATTATAAAATTCCTTTCTTCACATTTAGTATTTGCCCATATGAAACGTTGGGACATTTAAAGACAAATGTAGCAATGGCAATAAAATTGCATGTTACTTGTTTTTAATGACCAGACTTGGAGTTACTGTGTTAAAAGGAAAAGTCAAAATCTGGATCAACTTTAATATGTATCCAATTTCTCTGAACTTGCAATTTGTTAATGTAAGTTTTGTCAGTTGCACACAAAGCTTCTATTCCCATTCCTTTCTTGTAAAGTGATTACTACTGCAAAAATGGAGACCAAAATAAATATGCCTGAAGTGTTCTGGTCCTGTTTTTCAGAAACCAAGAGCAGACTTCAAAAGACCACTGTGTGGGATAAGTTTCTATTTGGCCAATCTGGTACATGTTTACTGAGGCTTTCTCCATTGATATTGCTGCTTGTTCTATTCCTGGGAAGACAAGAATTTGGAATTGCTGTTTGCAGCAGCTGCTCTACAAAATATGGCTGGCATGCATTATAAAACAGAAGGAGAATAACTTTGGCCCACTTTTTCTGTGTAAGGCCTTTTGCATTCAAGTTAAGTGCTAGTTAAATCTATATTTTTGAGCTTTAAGTAATTCAATTTTTGCCATAAATTTTAGCTGTTAATTTGCTCTGTAGTCTTAGTTAACTTGTTAAAGAATAAAAGCAATTGAACGTTTGTCAATTTGTATAATACATTCTGCAGCACATTTTCTAACATAGGTTCTAAGAACGTGGTGTGGACAAAAAGCTTTTCATCAATAACTGCGCCTTCCAGTTAATTTACATAGTCATGGCTCTTACTAATTTACTTTAATCTCTTACTATAAATGGCTGACCACAGATAAAACCTCAATATAACCGAAATTCCCAGGTTATCAGTGTAATGTTGCGGTTTCTATTATTTATCGCTGATCAGTTTAAAATATAGAACACCTCAGCACAGGAACGGCCTTCAACCAACGATATTTGTACTGACCACGATGCCTATTTAATGTAATCCTGCCTCTTAAAGTTACTTTCTTATCTGCTTCCACCTCTTTCCTTGGCAGTGTGTTCAAGGCACCTGCTCTCCTCCCTATGTAAAAAAAACTTGCCTCTCAGTCTTGACTCACAGCCTTCAACATTCAAACAATCCTAGCTGTCCAACCTCCTTGTAGCTAATACTCTCTAATCCAGGCAAAGTCCTGGTGAACCTCTTTTGTACCATTTGCAAAGCCTACACATCCTTCCTGTAAAGCAGCTTAAATCCTGATTGTGCCTTAAACTCATGTTATTTGAAGTTATCACATTGAACCACCTTTGCAGGAACCTGCTTGATAGAGGTCACTGAATTATCACTATTGGCTAGATAAATCTGAGATTTAAAATTAGGCACATTGACTACAACATCTAATTAAAGTGATCCTCTCCACACAATAATAACAATTAGCGGATCAAAGATACACCTGTCCTCCCCAGGATTCTTTTTAATGCTCATTTAACTAATGAGTACATTTACAGCATTTTTAAATAACACACTTATTAAGCTCTATTAGTTTGCCACATTTACCAAGTATGTTCCTTCTGCAACAAACAAGATGTTGGAGGAACTCAATTGGCCTTTGATATCTGTGGAGAAAAATGAACAGCCAATTCTTTCTGGTCATGACCCTCCTGTACTCCAGCACACTGCTTCTTGCTCTAAATTGCACATTCAACACTCATTTGTGTCTCTGTGAACTTTCTGTAGCTAAGTTGCATTAGTGCCGGGAAGGATGAATGGACAGGGGAGGTAAAGATCCGTTTGGAGATGGCAGAAGTTGTGGAGAATTATGTGTTGGATGTAGAGGCTCATGGGGAGGTAGGTAAGGACAAGAGGAACTCATCACTGTCAAGGTGGTGGGAAGGTGGGATGAGCATGGATGTCTGGGAAATAGAGGAGATGCAGGTGAGGGCAGCATCAACTGTGGAGGAAGGGGAAACTCTGTTCTTTGCAGAAGGAGGGAAAAAGCAGTTTTACAGGAGATAGGGCAGGAAGAGGTGTAGACAAGATAATCATAGGAATTGGTAGGTTTGTAAAAGATGTCTGTTGACAGTTTGTCTCCAGAGATGGAGAGACAGAGATTGAAAAGGGGAGGGAGGTGCCATAAATTGACCAAGTGAATTTAATGGCAGGATGGAAGTTAGAGGCAAGTTGATGAAATTGAGCTCAGCATAGGTGCATGAAGCAGCACCAATGCAGTCATCATTGTAGCAGAGGAAGAGTTGGGGAATGTTATAGAGGAAAGCTTGGAACATGGGCTGTTCTACAAAGCCAATTGAGAGGCAGGCATAGCTGAATCCCATTCAATTGGAAGCTTGCAGTTGACAATATCGTCGTTTGTCTCTTGCCCTTAGCATTTGAGAAATGCTATCATTCTAGTGCAGGCTAGTAACTGCCATGCATTTTGTAATTAATTTGTACATATTGAAGTCCTGGTACACTAGAGCTGAAACAAGTGAATGCTCAGGGTTGTGTATGGCATGCCAATCAAGTGAGCAGCTTTGGATCACATCAAGCTTCTAGAGAGTTGTTGGAACTGGATGTATTTAGACAAATAGAGACTGTTCTATTGCATTCTTGACCTGTAGTTCTTGTAGATGTTGAAAGGCCTTTTGTTTTCCTTTTTCTTGTACAGTCCCTTGGGGTTAAGGATGAAGTCTCCACAGTTCTGAGATCAGCAGATTCTGCAATAGATGAGGCAGATAGTGTTTGCTGTAGGGATCTAGGTAGGTTGTTTGGATTTTGTGTGCTGTTTCTTTTGCTTGGGCTTGGATTCTTTGTACACCTGACATAGAGACTTGCTGTTTGGTGTCTCCCTGAATGCTGCTACTTAAGTTTTGTATGGTTATGGGCCGGTGATAATTGATCCACTGAAGGTTTGTATTTTTCTCAGTCTTTAATTTTCTTGTTCTCCTGGATATATCTTACATTGATTGAGATGGAAGTAGAATTTTGGCTTGGATGTATAATGTCAGAAATGGGGCAGATAGTTTGCCCAGAAGACTTGTTTAAATGTAATCAGAACCTCAAGCTTATCGGCAAGTGTAGGATCTCTTGTGTGTGCTTTAACACTTAAGTTTTGTTGGGGGTCTTGATCTTTAGGTATCTTAGAACTTCTTCATTTTCCTTGATGTGAAGATTTTCCTTGACTTGAAGATTTTCCAGAAGGTGATTGATTCAGTGCAAGATGACCAGCCAATTACATTCAACTTGACTCAAAAATTAAAACGCTCATTGATATTAATGCTCACTGTTGGGATGGAAGTTCTGAATGTATTTCATATTAACAATTTCTGCATTTTAACCTGAGCTAATTATTTGGCTCCAACCTATTTTTTTATTGCTGCTATTCAATTAGCTTCTTTTGTATGTGTGTCCATCTATAAAAAGGCACAGATATGCAGCACACACAAAACTGCTGGATGGTTTTGAAAAAAACATGCTGTGATCAGTAGGCAGAGGTATTACTTCTGAATGGGGATATTTATATGCAAATACCAGTTATTTTTAAATTTATTATTTACTTACTCCATTACCAGAGAGCAGATGTAACTTGACTGTTTACAGGTCAGGGGGACAGTTGTTAAATGATATAACCAGAGCAGCATTCACAGCTGTCCACAGCCTTGTGGTCTTATTAGCAAGGTGAGATGATGGAAGGAGGGGAGGGAGACTGCATTAACCAGCTTTCTTAGAAACCATTCTGTAGCTGCTTTGGTCATTTAACAATTAACGCAGAGTTGGCCCTTCGAGCCACACCATTCCAACTTCCCCTGATAAAACCAAACCTAATTATGGAACAATTAACAATGATCAATTTAACCTATTAGGTACATCTTTGGACCGTTGGAGAGAACCGGAGCACCCAGAGAAAACCCAAGCAATCCACAGGGAGGACAAACAGAGACTCCTTACAGAATGGTGCTGGAATTGAACTTTAAACTCTGTAACAGCCCGAGCTCTTAATAGCGATGCGCTAACCACTACACTGTAGTGAACTCAACTATCTAATGATTGCAGTCTGCATGAGAGAGTACATCAAGCTCTATAGTTAAAAGACAATGGATTGATTCAGTACTGAGTAGAAAAGTATCATTATTTAAATCAGGGGTGTCAAACTCAAATACACAGTGGGCCAAAATTTAAAAATCGGTACAAGTCGAGGGCCGGACTGGTTCAGCGTTTATTGCAAAACATTGAAATGAATTTATTACACATATTAACCTGGAACTAACAAAGCTTAGGTTATTGCCTACAAAAACAACATTGAACATTAAATAAATAAAAAATCAGTTGCATTTATTTCTTATGGCTTTATCTGCAGCTTTTCCGGAGTAATTTCTAATGAAAACATTTTTCCACAGGCCAACACTCTGTGATTCACACTAGTCTAAGCCAGATACTTGGCATCTCATCTTGGATGCAAGTTCATCAATGTTTGGAGTCAGGCTCTGAGCTGAGGAAATCCTCAGAATTGAGTGAAGGTGTTCATCAGAAAGACGACTCCTGTGTGATGTTTTGTTTATCTTCATCAAAGAGAACAGTTGTTCACACAGATATGTGCTGCCAAACATAGCATTTGAGCAGCTTGGGTACGCAGCTGGGGCATTGTGTCGGGAATGAAACGTAGAAACTGTGCAGCGCCCACCGAGTCATACTTTGCCTTGAGTGTGTCACTACATTGGAGTTCAATCAGCTCCATTTGTATGTTGGTTGGTGCGCTTTCCATGTCAGCTGCAAATGGATTACTGAGCAGTTCAAACCTGCTTTTTTGGGCTTCAAAGTCGGCAAATCGCCGTGTGAAGTCGGCACCAAGTATGCTAAGTTTTTCAGCAAACTTTGCACGTGGGAACACTGCGGTAGAAACCTGCTCTTTCATAGTTTGGCAACATGGAAAATGGCTCAAGTTTTCTTGCTGCATCTGCGTCTCCCACAGGCGCAGCTTGGTTTTAAAAGCCCTCACTGCAGCGTACATGTCTGTGATCACACGACCCCGCCCCTGAAGCTGCAGGTTGATATTAATTCATTAATATTATTCATTATTCATTAATGATATTCAGGAAATAAACCAGGGAAACCGAATAAACACTAAAAACCCTGAAAACCTGGTACTATATAAACTCAGCATTAGCCATATCATACGCCATAGGCGCTTCGATTACTGGGGCCAGCTTTAATAGTAATTAGATATTATCTCGCGGGCCAAAGATAATTCCACCGCGGGCCGGATTTGGCCCGCGGGCCTTGAGTTTGACATATATGATTTAAATCTTTTTATTGGTTGCCATTAAATAATCCTAATGCCCAGTCTTAAACTTGAAAAGATCTTTGTAAAATCATGCAATTTTTTTTCCTGTTTCAATTTATTGCGTTAGGTTGATCTTTTTCTGCTAAGTGAGCCTGATTAACATGGGCAGTGTTGGTAGGTAACTTGTTCAAAATCTGCCTCATTAATGTTACATTTGCTTTACAGCTCTGGCTCCAACATCAAAAGCATCGAGTAAATGGCATACTGCCCTTTCCCCCCAAAGGGTCTTAGGTGCACCACAAGAAATGATAGATGTGAAGGGGAGGGAAATAAAGGTTGCTAACAGAATTATGAACTTTCTGTTCAGTCCATGTGATGTGAGTTTGTTTTGTTCACCAAAGGGGAAGATATGCAGTGGTAGAAACAAAGTTATGAATTTTGACTCTCAGCACCATCTTATATCTCAGTGGTATTTTAGAATTGTGTTTTATACAATTTTATTAAAATTATGCTTAGAGTTTTGAAGAAAATTGTCAAAATGTTTGGCATTTATGAAACAGAAATGCCAAACATTTCGTTATCTCTATTCAAACAGCGTGGAAATAGGGAGTCTAGGATTGTTATCTATATATACATTGCATTTTTATTATGTAAATATGAGGGATGTAGTTAATTTCCAGTTCATTAAAAATATTATTTAAATCATCTCATACCTTGTACTGATTAATATGTTTCCATTTTTGCAATGTTACAAACCCCATAACTGGGTGTCTTACCAGCAAAGATAGGAGTATCCGTTGAAGTCTGATGATACTATTGTTAACAGTATTTATTAGTAAAAATACACAAAAATAATATCAATGCAAATATACAGATAATATATGTCATCAATCCTAAACCTAAAAGTGCGGGTATAATAATCATCAATAAGAAATAAGTCCTATCGTTGTCTAGGGGATAATGAATTGTCCGATGGAAATATAAAGTTCAGTTCAGTTCATACAGGCTGCAGTCGTTGTTGATCACCGTGTGGCAATTGTTGGAGAGAGAGAGAGAGAGAAACTTGCCAACTTTCCTTGTTACGATCTTGATCCGTATCCGTCCTTTAGCTAGACCGTTCCGTGGAGGACTCGTCACTCAGGCAAGGATGGACACGCACACAAGCCCCTCACCGATCTCGTAGCGTTTCTCCTGGTGTGTCTGAGGGGTGTTCCCCAGACCCGACTTTTATCCTCACTCACGGGGTCTCAGATGTCAATCAGGTTGGGATGATGCAATCCCTCAACCAGACCACTCTGGTTGCCCCCTGAGGGGTTTCAATGAATAGTACAGTACTCAATACACAACTCCTCCTTCAAGAGACAATAGCAGTAATCTGTCTTTGTCAATAGGAGACATTCCACCTTTGTGTATTCCTGTGTTGTCTATAACAACTGCCTTTTCTGTTATCCTGTGTCTCTCTCATCTCCCTTGATAACAGCATCGGAATAGTAGTGATTTGCGATTCTCCGAAAGGAGGGGGCGACTTTGCACCCTTCGGCCCATCAGAGTTGCTCCACATTCGTAACAGCAATATTGAGGAAAAATGGTTTCTTTTCTGGGCAATTTTCAGGATAGTTGTGATTTGTACCTGTAGCTTGAAAGGAGTGGAAAACTTTCTAAAAATATTCCATTACACGGGTTTCAGCCAAAGTTATTGTCCAGCCATCCCCTTTGGAGTGCTCATCATTTTTCTTTCTGAAGTCTAAACTGGTAAAATGGATGGATCCTAAATCTCGGTTAGCTGTTTTGTCCATTTGTGATACGGCTGAGCATATCATCACAATAAGTGATGATAATTTTCATCTTTATATTATAAAGAGGCATGTGACAACTGTTTACCTTTTCCCCTCATTTTGATCCATAATTGAAGAAGATTGTTTCACTTTCTTACTGTCCTCACACTGATATGTGAAGAAAATACAATGGAGCCTTAAGTACAGAAAATAAAAAATCAAAATCTGCAGATGTTGAAAGTCTGAAATAAAAATAGAAAATGTTGTAAATACTCAGCAAGATAGATATAATCTGTGAAAAGAAACAGTTAACATTTCAAGTTGAAGACCCTTAGTTAAAATTGGAAAAGGAGAAAACAAGTTCATTCAAAATTGCAGAGAGCAGGATAAAGGAAAGAACAGAAGGGATATTTCTGATTTTTTAAAAAAAAACATCAGCTCAGGGTTGCTGTGATTGTAAGAGACGGGAATCACTGGTACTTTGAAAACCTTATCTTTGGGTTTCCTCAGGTGGCTGAAAGGTTTTGTGGTATGCCAATGGAGGTGGTGAATTTCCCAAGATCGCATCATAGATCACTACTTTCTGTTGAAATGTAGTGTTGACCAGTGGGGCTGAGTTGATAGAGAGCCTTTGGTTTGTGGCAATGTAAGGGCCATTCTCTCAGACATTTCAGGGAATGATTAAGATAGCATGAAGTTATTTACCAATGCAAAGAACCTTTCTGGCCCAATTAGACAATGCTGAATGTATTGCTCAGTGAACTAGTCCCATCTGCCTGCATTTGGCCCATTGCCCTCTAAAGGCCTCCTATCCATCTACTTATCTAGATGGCTTTCAAATGTGGATAAAATGCATGCTTTATGGGTAAAGGTTGGGTGATTTCTGATTTGTTAGAAGTCATGTATCCTCAAAGAATCATTCAGAAACAATTCTTGTCAAAAAGAATATAAGAATTAAATGACATTTAATATATATAATCCATGAGGAAATTGTACTCTGCTGGGTGTATCATATGGTATTGAAAAATAAACAAATTATACAGATGCAAAACCAAAATGATAGAATGCAAATAATTGCAATGCTAATAGGAGGCACTGTTGTGACTACTTTTGTAGTATCCTGTTCATTTCTGGTCAGCTCACTAGGAATGTACATTGATAATAGTACACAGCAAATTTATTATGTGTAGAATAGCTTGAGTAAGGATATAATGGATAAAGGATATAATAGTTTGATAAAGGATATAATTTGCGAAGTGCAGAATCAAATAGCGCTGTGATGATTGTATGCTCTAGTATCAATTGTTTGGCGACAATAAAGTAATAAATGGAAAAGAAAACAGTTTTAAAACTTCAAATGTTATAAATACTGCAGCTTCCAGAGAAATTCTGAAAATGATGACACTGCCCCTTAAAACAACTCTTCTCCTCACTCCCGTCCCCCCAACGTTCTCCCACTTGCCCATTGTCCCTGGCAATACTCTTTTTACTGCTGAAGGGTAGTGACAACAAATGGAATTACTTCTATTACTAGCAAGTCATTTGGTAAAGCAATGCACATAGATCTTGTGACCCTGTCCATCTGCTATTTTTTTCAACAATCAAGCATGTTGGGTTTTATAGCTCATGATTTTGAGTAGCAATGTCCATGCTATTTATTCAATGATGATATACTTAAAATACATATAAAGTCTTCACTAGGACAGAAAAAACAGCTAATAAATTTATTGGGTTTGGATTTATTGAAATATTGAAGATTTGGACTATGTTAGGTCTTTGTATAAGCATAGCAGGAAAAGCAGTGCTCCCTGTCAGAGCCTTAGCGTGGGTGAAAGGCTATTGTCTTGGATGCAGAGATTGATGAATATGCAACTACTCAGTATCTGCCAATTGAACACAGAGTATAAAAGACAGAGAAGTGATTCCCCTTAAGAATTATGTATATTTTAAGTGTAGCTGATGGGGGAATCTTTTCCCTTAGCCAGAAAGTGTTAGAATAAGATGTCATAAACCTTAGGACCGAAGTTCACAAATGTTTTATTAACCAGATAGATCATGAATCCTTGTATTCTCAAACTCAGGAGGCTTTGACAAGTATATTTAAAACTGGGATGACACACAGGAGGAAGAAGCCTGAGATTTATGAGCCAGACCTCTTAGGGGATTGGAAGTAGAGAGGGTCAATAACTTTAAATTCCATTATTTTTATCACATCAAAGGATCTGTAATGGGATCAGCATGAAAGTGCCATCACCAAAAAGATGTGGTATTGCCTCTACTTTCTTAGCTTGTGTAATTTTGTCATAACATCTAAAACTTTGGCAAACTTCTATTGGTGTCCAGTAGAGAGTGTCTTAACTGGTTGCAGCAAGGCCTGGTATGGAAACAACAATGCCCAGGAATGTAGAAGTCTACAGAAAGTGGTGTATACACTCCACTCCATTACAGACAAAGTCCTCTCCACCATTGAGCATGTTTACATGGAGTGCTACCACAAGAAAGCAGTATCCATCATCAAGGACTCCCATCATCCAGGCATGCTCTCTTTTCACCACCACCATTGGGCAGGAAGTATAAGTTCCCACAACATCAGGTTCAGGACAAGTTATTACTCTACAACTATCAGGCTCCTGAACTGGTGTGGATAGCTTTACTCATCACAACTCTGAACTGATTCCACAACCTACAGACTCACAAAAACTCGACAACTCATGTTCTCAGTATTATTTTTTTTGTATTTGCAATGTCTTGCACACTTTTGTCAGTTCTTGTTTGTGTATAGTTTTTCACAAATTATATTTCTTTATTTTCCTGTAAATATCTGCAAGAAAATGAATATTAAGGTAGTAAATGGTAAAATGTGTAGTTTGATCATTTGCTTTGACTTTGATGAAATGGTGGAACAGACTGCCAGGGCAGTCGGTCTTTGGAGCAGCACTGGTGGTTCACTGTAGTTTTGGTCAGTAATTCTGAAGTTGCTATCACTTTGCCCTTGTAATGTTGGACAATGTACATTTGTTTTGTTTTATCAACATTCTTAATTACTCTTCTGAAAATGTTATACTATTTATCATGTATATTTTTGTAAGCTTTATCAGCTGGCAACGCTCACATTTTTCATTGCATTTCCGTGACAGAAACTGAACGCAACACTCGAGTGCAGTCAAACTACAGTTCAGGCATGTACTTCACTGGTTTATAGTCCCCAATGTTAATATTGGTAATTTACTGTTCTTTCGTCGTTGCTCAGCTGCTGCTGTGGTGTTTTTCATGCAAAGAGCTAAGGCAACTTATAGCCCCAGATCTCTTTCAGCTTTTTTTTACATCATGAGTTCCTCGTCTTTAGCTATCAATCCATGAGCCACTGCGTTCAATATGTCATTCTCTGCAACTTCTGCCACCTTCAATGGGATTCCACCACCAAACACTCCCCCCCCCCCCATCTGATTTCTGTGGGGATTGCTCCCTCTGTGATTCCCTTCTTCATTTGTCCCTTTCTGCTAATCTCCCTCTTGGCATGCGAGAGAAATGCTACACTTGTCCATTCACCTCCTTTCAGGCACCACTTTACCTGCGAATTTGTTGGTGTCATCTATTATGTCCAGTGTTCCCGATGTGGCCTCTACATTGGTGAGATCCAATGTAAGTTGGGGGACCACTTTGTTGAGCACCTCCACTCTATCCGCCAGAAGCAGAATTTCCCAGTGGGCAACTATTATTAATTCCTCTCTCCATTCCCGTTCCAATATGGTGGTGCATGGCCTCCTCTTCTGTTACGATGAGGCCCTCATGGTGGAGGAGCAACAACTTATATTCTACCTAGGAAACCTCCAACTGGATGGCATGAATATTGATTTCTCCTGGTAATTTTTTTCCTTTTTTCCCTTTCCCCCCATCCCTTTCCCTCTTCCATTACCCACGCTGGCCTCTATCCCTCTCTTCACCTGCCTATCACCTCTCCCTGTTGCTCCCCTTTTTTTTCCCCCTTTCTCCTCTCCTATGAGCAAATTCATGGCAGATGCAATTTAATGTGGATAAATGTGAGGTTATCTACTTTGGTTGCAAGAACAGGAAAACAGGTTATTATCTGAACGGTGGCCGATTAGGAAAAGGGGAGATGCAGCGAGACCTAGGTGTCATTGTACACCAGTCATTGAAGGTGGGCATGCAGGTATAGCAGGCGGTGAAAAAGGCAAATGGTATGTTGGCATTCATAGCAAAAGGATTTGAGTACAGGAGCAGGGAGGTTCTACTGCAGTTGTACAAGGCCTTGGTGAGACCGCACCTAGAATATTGTGTGCAGTTTTGGTCCCCTAATCTGAGGAAAGACATTCTTGCAATAGAGGGAGTACAGAGAAGGTTCACCAGATTGATTCCTGAGATGGCAGGACTTTCATATGAAGAAAGACTGGATCGACTAGGCTTATACTCACTGGAACTTAGAAGATTGAAGGGGGATCTTATTGAAATGTATAAAATTCTAAAGGGATTGGACAGGATAGATGCAGGAAGATTGTTTCCGATGTTGGGGAAGTCTAGAACGAGGGGTCACAGTTTAAGGATAAAGGGAAAGCTTTTTAGGACTGAGATGAGGAAAAACTTCTTAACACAGAGTGGTGAATCTGTGGAATTCTCTGCCACAGGAAACAGTTGAGGCTGGTTCATTGGCTATATTTAAGAGGAAGTTAGATATGGCCCTTGGGGCTAAAGGGATCGGGGGTATGGAGAGAAAGCAGGTACAGGGTTCTGAGTTGGATGATCAGCCATGATCATACTGCATGGTGGTGCAGGCTCGAAGGGCCGAAGGGCCTACTCCTGCACCTATTTTCTATGTTTCTATCAGATTCCTTCTACTCCAGCCTTTGACCTCTCCCATTGTTGTGATGGAAATAACTGGTTCTTTGAGTCTGAACAGTAGAGGCCTGGACACACACAGTTTTAATAATAATGAATTTATTATTAAAGGGGAAGTCGGGTCAACACAAGCAACTACAATACACAGGAAGAGTTGTGGGGACAAGGTACGGTTACACATACAAAGAACAAGGGAAAAGCACTACAACAGCTATCCCCCTTGACCTTGGATAGCCACGGCTCCCTTACCAGGACAAACGATAGACCTTCCCAAGCATAAATCAATGCACTTACCTCCAATGAGGTGGTCTGTAAGAGAGGGCGAGCCAAGGCCAAGTCTCACCTTTTAAAGCATGGGGCTGGGCGAGATAATCCAATTAAGGTGACCAATAATTTAGGTGTGCATTGATTAGTTGGGAGGGACCAAATGTTGATTGGAATGTGGTGTGTCTTCCGACCAGCCAGGTGGCAGTGCATCTGTCATGTGGCCGGTATCTCTGGATACACCCACCCACCTGGCTTCATCTGTCACCTTCCAGCTTGAACTCCTTTTCTTCATGACTTTTTATTCTGGTGTTTTCTCCCTTCCTTTTCTGTCCTGATGAAGGGTCTCTGCATAAAAAGTTGGCTGTTTATTCATTTCCCATAGACACTGCTTGACCTGCTGAGTTCCTCCAGCATTTAGTGTGTGTGTTCCGGATTTCCCGCATCTGCAAAATCTCTTGTATTTATAAAGAATGTACGCAACCTATTTTTCCTATTGTGCAATATCTTCCAATAATGCTAGTGCTGGATTTCACATGTTGCTGCTCTGCTTTGTTACAGATTTTATTAAATTCCTTTTGAACATCTTGTTTATCTCTTCCCATCTTCACACTCCTTTTGTCCCATTATCTCAAGTTCAGTCATTGAGAAAATCAGAAGTAGGAGTCATAATGCAAGGTGCCATGAGAGCATTCAGTATTTTACTTCCTGGTATTATTGCACTTATGAAGAATAGTAACTCACTGATTCCTCCATTTTAGCCAATTAATCATTTTTAGGTTTAGTAATGTATTTGGCTGCATGTTTTGATGAGAAAGTTTGCTAAAATTATTTTAGAGTCCGTCTGTCATGTTATAAGCAGGCTACACTCAAGGTGATAGATATTGGCTAACTTGAAGTACTAATTGCACAATTGTACAAGTCTTATCCAATTTGATTCATTCCATGTGCTAGCAAGAAATGGATGAGAGCACTGGTATAGCAAAGGCAAACAGACCTGATGAGACTTGCACTCCAGAGTTGACCACACCTCTAGTCCAGTGCAATTGAAAGTTTAAAGGTCAAATTTAATGTCAGAGAAATGTATACAATATACATCCTGAAATGCTTTTCCTTCGCAAACATCCACGAAAACAGAAGTGCCCCAAAGAATGAACGACAGTTAAGCGTGAGAACCCCGAAGTCCCCCTGTCCAGTGCGTAAGCGGCAGTGAGCAATGATACCCTCCCTCCCCACCCCCTACCAGCTAAAAATAACTAAACATGTATCGGTACCATCACTGAGCCCAAGCGTGTGCTAAGCAATAGCAAAGACACAGACCAAAGTTACCCCAAAGGCTACGCATTTCATCTGACGTCCAACAAACCAAAGGTTCTCTCTCTCTCCCTCTCTGGCAAAGGAGAGGGAGGTATCCCCCATTTTCACAGCGAGAGGGAGACAACAATAACCCACTGGTTTGCGATGTTAAAAGTCTGTTTCATCACTTTTTTTGAGCTCTGTGTCCGAGGATTGCAAAGACCTCGAGTTTTCGGGCCCATAGCAAAAGATTTTCTGGCCTCCCTGATGACATGAATCTCCTGCCATGACACCGATCCTCAATCCGCCCGTCTTCTGAGCCCCGCGATATTAGGCTTCCGAACACAATTGAAACTTTCTGGCCAAACCCTTGGTATGTTGAATAATAGCCAGTCGTGGAACCCTGGGAATGGGTTCCATTCCCGCAAAGAACCGAAGCCTGTGTGTAACTCCAGGTCAGAGTCTTCAAAAGAACCCTGAAAGGGAAAATTAAAGATATCAAAGGTAGAAATAGAGCTGTTTCCAAAGAAGCAAGCAAAGGAGTTGCTGTTAGGTGCCATCATCCCTCCAAGCTCCACCTCCAAGCAGTTCAAAAAGTTTGAAGTAAATTTAATAACAAAGTATATGAATGTCACATATGCAACCCTGAGATTCTTTTTCTTATGGGCATTCACAGTAAATACAAGAAACACAATAGATTCATTGTAAGATCGTGCCCAACAATACATAAAAGATCACTGTGCAAAAAATAACTGTGCAAATACAAAAGGGCGAGGGGGGGGGGAGAGAATATAAATAATAAATAAATAAATAAATAAATAAACTATAAATATCAAAAACATGAATTGAAGAGTCCTTGAATGTGACTCCATAGGTTGTGGAAACAGTTCCGTGATGGGATGAGTGAAGTTATCCCCTCTTGTTCAAGAGCCTGATGTTGAGGGGTAATAACTGTTCCTGAACCTGATGGTGTGGATCCTGAGGCTTCTGTACCTCCTTCCTGATGGATGCTGCTTTCCTGGGTCAGCATCTCATACAGATGTGTTCAGTGGCGGGGAGGGCTTTTCCCTTGATGGACTGGACTATATCCTCTATATTTTAGTAGGGTTTTTCGTTCAAGGGTATTGGTGTTTCTATAGCAGGGCATGATGCAATCAGTGATGGCGTGAGTGGTTAATATACTTTCCACCATGCAGAGTTTTAGATGACATGCCAAATGTTTGTACACTTCTAAGAAAGTAGAGGTGCTGCCATGCTTTCTTTGTAATGGTACCTATGTGCTGGACCCAGGACAGATCTTCTGAAACATGGAGGAATCTCAAGTTGCTGAACTGATCTCCTGAAGAGAACTGAGTCATGGACCTCCAGTTTTCTCCTCCTGAAGTCAATAATCAGCTCCTTGGTCTTGTTGACATTGAGTGAGATTGTTGATATGGCATCACTCAACCAGATTTTCAATCTACCTTCTATATGCTGATTCATCACCATCTTTGATTCAGCAAATGACAGCAGTGTCGTCGTCAAATGTCATAAGTATTAGGTGACTAGAGCAGGGGGCTAAGCGCACAACCTTGTGATGCACCTTTGCTGATGGAGATGTTGTTACCAATCCAAACTGAGTGGGGTCTGCAAGTGAGTCACAATACTAGTATTGACAGACAATGTGATAAATTACACAATGTAATTTTCTCAAAAAAAGGGAGTGTGTAAATTTTTCCACTATTAGCTGTTTTTATTACATTCCACAATCAGATGGCATTGTCTTTGACAGCTAGTCACTCTTGAATAACCTGCTCACTGATGCAGTTTGAGACTTGTCACAATTACATAGTGGCAAACCTCATCACAGCTTTGGTTCATACGTTAACTGTAACAATGATTTGCAGAGGTAAGGTGAGAGGGATGTCAAGGTCCTATTAAAGTTAAAAATAGACATCATTAGTCAGTTATAGTTTTTGGAGATTTGTCATCCTAGCCACAGATGTCTCTGCAGTGGTTCTGCAGAGGAGTCCATATTCACTGTCTTCCAACAGTGACTTTCCTTCCATAATAAATCCAGAACTAGAAATACTCACTGTTGTATGCACTATGTTCATTTCCATTCATAATTTGGGAAATGAACGAATTCTTGCCTGAAAATGGAATGTTTGATATGATCCAGATTTATTTTATATTCATCATAATCTGCAGCTCTGTTTAATCTATATTTGTTTATTAGCTTTACAAGTATATTAATCTTTAAGACTTGTGTAAGCATTTAAAGATACTGTTTGCTGTCTGCCTCAGTGGCTACAGCCGGTTTCACTCAATTAAACTGTTCCAAGTGTTCGCTCATACCACTGAAGTCCACTGGGAGTTGTGTTTGCACTGGCTCCAAATTGTGTTGCTTAAATGTTTTTCAGGAAATTTTGGAGAGAGAATGCATTTCTGTTTTTAAAGTTTAGTTCCTGTACTGCTGTAACACTAGTATTCTTGGAAAAAAAATACAGGTTTATACTTCATATTCACAATGTTTTGAACATAAATATACAAATGTACAGAAGGATTGAATTTGTTACAATTATCGGATTACTTTATTGCCGCATGTTCCTTGAGAGAATGCAGTTTTGAAGTTGTTGACACTGAGTTTGTTTAGGGACCTCATGTCTGTGTAGCCAAAAGTTCTTTTAAAATTCTCAACATTCTTTTATTTTAATGGTTTGTGGATTTGAATAGTATGAATACCTCAAGGAGTATCTTTAGTTTTTTAAAAAATATATTGTATTGGCTCATACATTGAGGTTCAACATCTGTGTAATAAAAGTTACAAGTCAGTTAACTCTGTTCTATATGAAGAGGGTCAAGGCTAAATATAGAGAGGATACTATCTAGGGCATTTGGGTCAGAGTTCAAAGTCTATTCATTATTTAAGTACATATAGGTTACCATATACTACCTTGAGATTCATTTCCTTGCAAGCATTTGCAGGAAAAAGTGTCTTTGTGGTCCCGTGTCAAATCTTCTTATTTTTTGGAATTTAAAGCGACTGACCTTTGCCACCCCTGTTCTCCAAATGAAGACCGGCTCTTGGACATCTGGCTTCTTTCCCCCAAAATTTAAATGTTCTTTGGTTTTGCTAATGTTGAATGAGAGGTTGTGGTATCACTCAACCAAGTTTTCAATCTCCCTCCTGTATTCTGATTCATCAGCACCTTTGATTCGTGCAACAGCAGTAGTAGCATTGCAAACTTGGCATTGGAGCTGTATCTACTTCCAATCTACTGTATCACCTTAAATCTGTGTCCTCTTACGGCAACCATTTCAGCCCTGGGAAAAAGCCTCTGACTAACCATGTGATCAATGCCTCTCATCATCTTATATACCTCTATCAGGTCACCTGTCATCCTCCGTCGCATCAAAAGGCCGAGTTCACTCAACCTATTCTGATAAGGCATGCTTCCCAATCCAGACAACATCCTTGTAAATCTCCTCTGCACACTTTCTATGGCTTCCACATCGTGATACAACATGTTAGGATGCTTTCAACAGCAGGGAGGGTGAAAGAATATTAGTAGCCAAAATTCAGAGAAAGCCCCCCCCCCCGGATGTTTTATACATGACAGGGAAGAATGACAAATAAGATCAGTAAAGCCACAAGATATAACTGGATAGTGAAAAGTATGGAAGAGCGTCATTTGGGCATTGGTCATGTCTATGGACACCTGAAGGTTACAGAACAGGTGGATTGCTATTACAGTTTGAAGTTCCCTAATCTGAAATGCTTAGGGTTGAAAGTATTTACGATTTCGGATTTTTTTTGGATTTTGGAATAGTTGCATCTATATAAATATAGATGGTAATGCATAAATTGAGTTGATAACGATGCCATACAGCCACTGACTGTTCACCTGCATGGCTGAGGTAGTGATAGCTTACCTTTCAGACAGTTCAATGGGCACATTATTGTTTCATGCATACATTAAAAATATTATATCTAATTACCTTCAGGGTAATTGCATAAGCTGTATATGCAATGTAAACGGAACTAGTGCCTAGACTTAGGTACCATCCCCAAAAATACTTAGCATGATCTTTGCAAACTCATCAATGAATTTCTGTCTTGCTTCGTGATCAGCAGATGCCTTATCACCATCAATCTTTAAAAACTTAATGCTGTGTGTTTACTTAAATTTCTGTAACTAGCCTGCAGAATATTCATAATTTGCATCGATTTTCAGTTAATTAGGATAGATCTTTGCTGATTTCATAATCGACAAACTATGAAGTGGCATATGTTCACTCCAACACTTCCATCACTCTTCCTTTGACCTCGTACACTTCCAGTAAAAGCTCAACATAATCCTGATGAAGAGCTTCTCTTTCAATTCAGGATTGAGATCTTTATTCTTTGCTTTCTTTTTCTTTTTTTATTATTAACTTCTGATCAATACATATGTGAGGTCACTTCTCAGAACTGTCTGTGGTGTGCAGAGACCTGCACATTGCTTGGGAACCTTCCCAGCACCCTGTGGAATTTTTCAGTTGTACTGTCATATCTGTTTTTTAAAATTCAGATTTCAGAGACTTTCAAATTTTGGAATTTTGGATAAGGGGTGCTTAACCTGTAGTTGGAGTATAACAAGGGTACACTGTACAGAGCTAGTTATTATGTAACAGAAAGAATGTGATAACATCTAACTTAGGATATGCTGACAAAAAATGTCCTGAAGCTGACTTTCTATCATTTTATCAAAAGAGGATGTTGCCAGGGTAGAAGAATAATGATTGTGAGGAGAGACTGTTGCTTTCTTTGGAAGAAAGGAGACAAAGCAGAATTAATTGAAGTGGACAAAATTGTGAGAGGCTGAGATGGGGTAAACCTTGGCAGGCTGATTGTTAATGAAAGAATGTGGATTTAAAATAGACACTGGAAATACTTAGCTGGACTGGCCACTGACAAGACTTGTGTGGGGAAGGTATAAATAGGACTTGGCAATAAGATATGAAATTTTGAGAAGTGAGGAAAATAACTGAAATGCTGGAAATGAAACCAATGGCAGGAATGACTTCTGTTGAATTCATTGTGGAGTTGAGAAGGCTGTTATGTATCCAGCAGGGAGAGAGAAGCTCTTCATCAGGATTATGTTATGCTTCACTGGAAGTGTATGAGGTCAAAAGAACAGAAATGATAGTTGAGAGTAAAAGTGATTATCAGGATGAAAATTCAGATGGAACTTACAGATTGATTGAAGGCAGCTCGTGGTTCAGCTGTCCTGGATTGAGTGTTGTGCAAGGAACCAGAACTGATTAGAGCGCTTAATTTAAAGGAGCCCTTGGAGGGGGGGCAGTAATCATAATAGAATTCAACCTGTGATATGAGAGGGAGAAGCTAAAGTCAGATGCAGCAGTATTACAGTAGAGTAAAGGAGTTAGAGAGTTATAGAGTTGGAGAGAGGGATGAGAGAAAAACTGGCGTAAGTTGATTGGAAGGGGACACTGGCAGGAATGACAGCAGAGCAGCAAAGGCTGGAATTTCTGGTAGCAATTTAGAGAGCGCAGGATAGATAAATCCAAAAGAAGAAGTAATATTCTAAAGGTAGGATGATGCAACTGTGGCTGACAAAGTCAAAGCCGATGAAAAAGCCAAAGAGAGGTATATAGTAGAGTAGAAATTAGTGGGAAGTTTGAAGATTAGGATACTTTTAAATTCCAGCAGAAGGCAACTAAAAATGGTCATATAGAAGGAAAAGATTTATTAATAATATTAAAGAGGATACTAAAAGTATCTTCAGATATATAAAGAGTAAAAGAGGATCGAGTAGATATCAGACCACTGGAAAATGATGCTGGAGAGGTAGTAATGGGGTCAAGGAAATGGCAGTCAAACTGACTAAGTATTTTGCATCAGTCTTCACTGTGGAAGACACTATCAGAATGATGGAGGTTCAAGAGGTTCAGGGGCAGAAGTGAGTGAAGTGGCCATTACTAGGAAGAAGATGCCTGGGACACTGAAAGTTATGGCGGTAGATGTATCACCTGGACCAGATGGTCTACACCCCAGGGTTCTGAAGGAGACAGCTGAAGAGATTATGGAGGTATTAGTAATGATCTTTCAAGAATTGCTAGATTCTGGCATGGTCCTGGAGGACTGGAAAATTTGCTGATGTCACTCTATTCTTCAAGTAGGGAGAGAGGTGGAAGAAAAATTATAGGCCCGTTAGTCTGACCTCAGTGGTTGTGAAGATGTTGGTGTGAATTGTTAAGGATGTGGTTTCAGGGTACAAACCCCATTTCCAGAAAAGTTGGGATATTTTCCAAAATGCAATAAAATGAAAAATCAGTGATATGTTAATTCATGTGAACCTTTAACATCGGTAGCTGAGCGAAGGGCGCTGAGTAGGCTACAGTCAATTATGGATAACTCTGAACATCCTCTACATAGCACCATCCAGAGACAGAGAAGCAGTTTCAGCGACAGGTTACTATCGATGCAATGCTCCTCAGACAGGATGAAGAGGTCAATACTCCCCAATGCCATTAGGCTTTACAATTCTACCGCCAGGACTTAAGAACTTTTTAAAAGCTATTATTAATGCTTTTTGAGATAGTGATTTAGATGCATATCATATTTTTTTACTGAGTTAAGTATTGTATGTAATTAGTTTTGCTACAACAAGTGTATGGGACATTGGAAAAAAGTTGAATTTCCCCATGGGGATGAATAAAGTATCTATCTATCTATCTATCTATCTATTTAACTGATAAAAGTACAAAGAAAAGATTTTCAATAGTTTTACTGACCAACTTAATTGTATTTTGTAAATATACACAAATTTAGAATTTGATGGCTGCAACACACTCAACAAAAGTTGGGACAGAGGAATGTTTACCATTGTGTTACATCACCTTTCCTTTTAATAACACTTTTTAATCGTTTTGGAACTGAGGATACTAATTGTAGTAGATTTTTTAATTGGAAATTTTGTCCATTCTTGCTTGATATAAGATTTCAGCTGCTCAACAGTCCGTGGTCTTCGTTGTCTGATTCTCCTCTTCATGATGCGCCATACATTTTCAATAGGAGATAGATCTGGATTGGCAGCAGGCCAGTCAAGCACACGCACTCTGTGTCTACAAAGCCACGCTGTTGTAGCCCGTGCAGAATTTGGTCTGGCATTGTTCTGCTGAAATAAGCATGGACGTCCCGGGAAGAGACGTCGCCTTGATGGCAACATATGTCTCTCTAAAATCCTAATGTACGCCTCAGAGTCAATGGTACCTTCACATACATGCAACTCACCCATGCCGTGGGCACTGATGCACCCCCATATCATCACAGATGCTGGCTTTTGCACCTTTCGCTGATAACAATCAGGATGGTCGTTTTCATCTTTGGCACGGAGAACTTGACGCCCATTTTTTCCGAAAATTAGCTGAAATGTGGACTCATCTGACCACAGCACATGGTTCCACAGTCTTTCGGTCCATCTGAGATGAGCTCGGGCCCAGAGTACTCACCGGCGTTTCTGCGTAGAGTTGATGTATGGCTTCCTCCTTGCGTAATACAGTTTCAAGTTGCATTTCTGGATGCAGCTACGGACTGTGTTAAGTGACAATGGTTTTCCGAAGTATTCCCGAGCCCAGGTGGCTATAATTGTCACAGTAGCATGACGGTTTCTTAGGCAGTGCCGCCTGAGGGCTCGAAGATCACACGCATTCAACAGTGGTTACCAACCTTGCCCTTTACGCACTGAGATGTCTCTGAATTCTCTGAATCTTTTCACAATATTATGTACTGCAGATGTTGAAAGACCTAAATTCTCTGCAATCTTGCGTTGGGAAATGTTCCTTTTGAACTGACTAACAATTCTCTCACGAATTTTGGCACAAAGGGGTGAGCCACGACTCATCCTTGCTTGCAAAGACTGAGCCTCTGATGGACGCTACTTTTATACCTAGTCATGATACTTCACATGCTACCAATTAGCTTGCTTAATGTGGAGTCTTCCAAACCGGTGTTAATTGAATATTCTGTGCACTTTTCAATCTTATTTTAACTCTGTCCCAACTTTTGTTGAGTGTGTTGCAGCTATCAAATTCTAAATTTGTGTATATTTACAAAATACAATTAAGTTGGTCAATAAAACTATTGAAAATGTTTTCTTTGTACTTTTGTCAGTTAAATAAAGGTTCACGTGAATTAACATATCACAGACTTTTGTTTTTATTGCATTTTGGAAAATATCCCAACTTTTCTGGAAATGGGGTTTGTACTTGGAGGCACAGGATAAAATAGACTGAAGTCAGCTTGGGTTCCTTAAGGGAAAATCCTGCTTGACAAATCTGTTCTAACTCTTTGACTGAAATAACAAGCAGTATAGACAAGGATTTTCCCTTCGTACTTGGATTTTCAGAAGTCCATTGACAAGGTGCCGCATATGAAGCCGTTTAACAATTTAAGAGTTGATGTATTACAGGGAATATACTTGCATGGATAGAATATTGGCTGCTTGGCAGAAGGCAAAGAGTGGAATAAATGGAGCCTTTTCTGGCTGGCTGCCAGTGACTAGTGGTTTTCCACAGGGGTCTGTGTTGGGACCGCTTCTTTGAACGTAAAAGAAGTCAGTAATTTGGATGACATAAGAACATAAGAGATAGGAGCAGGAGTAGGCCAATCGGCCCCTCAAGCCTGCTCCGCCATTCAACAAGATCATGGCTGATCCAATCTTAACTCTAGTTTTCACCGAATCCCACAAGGCAACAGTGCCAACCAACAGGGCACCATGCCGCCCATTTTATTTTATTATTCATCCCGCCCAAACCCATGTGATCACCCGGGGGGAAAAAAACCGAGTTGCCAATTGAGGAGAAAAATTCTGGAAAATTCCTCTCCGACCCATCCAGGCTATCGAAAACTGGTCCAGGAGATCACATGGCTGATCTAAACCTAGCCTCATGTCCACTTACCTGCTCGCTCACCGTATCCCCTAATGCCATTTTTATCCAGGAAAATGTCTATCTCCGTTTTGAATTTATTGAGTGTAGTAGCTTCCACAGCTCTCTGGGGCAGTAAATTCCACAGCCCCACTACCCTCTGAGTGAAGAAATTTCTCCGCATCTCAGTCCTGGAACGGCATCCCCTTATTTTAAGATTATGCCCCCTAGTCCTAGTTTCACCCATCATTGGGAACATTCTCCCCACATCCACCCGATCAAGCCCCTTCACAATCTTATATGTTTCAATAAGATCGCCTCTCATTCTTCAGAACTCCAATGAGTAGAGTCCCAATCTAGTGCCTTTAACACCATCCAGCCCAAGATCTTAAGGCACAAACTAACGGAGATGGGAGTAGACTCTCACATGGTGGATTGGATAGTGGACTACTTGACAGATAGACCTCAATATGTGCGGTTGGGAGACTGTAGGTCTGACACGGTGGTCAGCAGCACAGGAGCGCCGCAGGGAACCGTACTCTCTCCGGTCCTGTTCACCCTGTACACATCAGACTTCCAATATAACTCGGAGTCCTGCCATGTGCAGAAGTTCGCTGATGACACGGCCATAGTGGGGTGTGTCAGGAATGGACAGGAGGAGGAGTATAGGAAACTGATACAGGACTTTGTGATATGGTGCAACTCAAACTATCTGCGTCTCAATATCACCAAGACCAAGGAGATGGTGGTGGACTTTAGGAGATCTAGGCCTCATATAGAGCCAGTGATCATTAATGGAGAATGTGTGGAGCAGGTTAAGACCTACAAGTATCTGGGAGTACAGTTAGACGAGAAGCTAGACTGGACTGCCAACACAGATGCCTTGTGCAGGAAGGCACAGAGTCGACTGTACTTCCTTAGAAGGTTGGCGTCATTCAATGTCTGTAGTGAGATGCTGAAGATGTTCTATAGGTCAATTGTGGAGAGCGCCCTCTTCTTTGTGGTGGCGTGTTGGGGAGGAAGCATTAAGAAGAGGGATGCCTCACGTCTTAATAAGCTGGTAAGGAAGGTGGGCTCTGTCGTGGGCAAAGTACTGGAGAGTTTAACATCGGTAGCTGAGCGAAGGGCGCTGAGTAGGCTACGGTCAATTATGGAAAACTCTGAACATCCTCTACATAGCACCATCCAGAGACAGAGAAGCAGTTTCAGCGACAGGTTACTATCGATGCAATGCTCCTCAGACAGGATGAAGAGGTCAATACTCCCCAATGCCATTAGGCTTTACAATTCAACCGCCAGGACTTAAGAACTTTTTAAAAGCTATTATTAATGCTTTTTGAGATAGTGATCTAGATGCATATCATATTTTTTTACTGAGTTAAGTATTGTATGTAATTACCGGTAGTTTTGCTACAACAAGTGTATGGGACATTGGAAAAAAGTTGAATTTCCCCATGGGGATGAATAAAGTATCTATCTATCTATCTATCTATCTATCTATCTATCTATCTATCTATCTATCTATCTATCTATCTATCTATCTATCTATCTATCTATCTATCATCTACTCAACCTCTCTTGATTACTTGACATACTTGATTACTTTGTGGGCAAGTTTCCTGAAGATATGAAGATATATGGAAGGTAGTGTTGAGAAAACAGGCTACAGAAGGACTTAAGACACATTCTGAGAATGGGCAAAGAGGTGGTAGATGGAATACAGTGTCAGAAAGGGTATGGTTGTGCACATTGGTAGAAGAAATAAAAACAAATGTTACCCACAGTTTGAACACGGGACAGTGGGTGATGTAATAGTCTTGTGAGGGGGATGATGTAATTGTCTCTTGACTGTGGGGTGATGTTATGTCATGTGATGGCATGTTCCAAACCGTATTTAAATCAACCCGCGGTTTGTGACGCAGTTCTCATTTTAATTTTTGATGCAACGTTTGTTGTTACTGGTCAGAGGTGTGGAGGCTCCACCGGTTTTGTTTGTTGTACATTTATTTTTCCCTTACAGTCCAGTATCAGAGAGTGAAGGCATTACCAGAGATATCCGAGTTAAAAGGATTGGATAAAGTTAATGTCGTTCAGTGTTTTGGAGAATGATAGACCTTTGACTTCGTTCAGGAATTGTGGCCTGCACATTGGAGCTAAACCCCTGCAAGGTCAGGAAGGTTTGTGCAGTGACCACTCTCCAGTCAAAAGGTCAGTTCCTTTTACTTGTGATTTCTGCGAACAAGGCATCTCCTTACTGTGGAATCGGCAGATCGTAGATACTTCAAAGGAATCGTTTGTTTCGGGGAAGTCTCTCCTTACTAACTGTATAAATCACATGGACTTGTGAATTTATCACTTTAAGTCTGTGCTTGGATGAGAGAGAACTCGTCAAGAACAGTTTCTAAGTTTGAATGTTTGTGCCACCTAACTGGTACCTTCCGGTTAAGTTAGTCGTTTGTTTACTTTTCTAAGTTTGAGCAGAGGTTAATAAATCTCGGGATTTGTTTTAAACTGCCTCAGTTTCATATTCATTGCTGCTGCATTCGTAACACAGAGAAAATTAAAAAAATCCAAGGAATAGTCTTTGGTGCAGGATTCCCTAAAGGTTAATTTGCAGGTTGAGTTGGTGGTGAGGAAGCAAAAGCAATGTTGACATTCATTTTGTGAGAACTAGAATATAAAAGCAAGGATGCAATATTGAGACTTTATAAAGCACTGGTGAGGCTTCACTGAGAGTATTGTGAGCAGTTTTGGGCCCTTTACCTAAGAAGGGATATGCCAACATTGGAGAGGGTTCAGAGGAGGTTCATGAGAATGATTCCAGAAATGAAAGAGTTACCATATGAAGATTGATTGATGGCTCTGGGCCTGTACTCACTGGAATTCAGAAGAATGGTGGGGATCTCATTGAAACCTATTGAATGTTGAAAGTCCTTGATAGAGTGGATGTGGAGAGGAGGGGATGCTTCCTATGGTGGGGGAGTATACTACCAAAGGGCATAGCCTCCAAAATAGTAGGATATCCATTTAGAACAGAGAGGAGGAATTTCTTTCGCCAGAGAGTGATGAATCTTTGGAATTCATTGCCACAGGTGGCTGTGGAGGCCAAGTCATTGGGTATTCAAGGCAGAATTTGATAGATTCTTGACTAGTCAAGGCATGAAAGGATACTGGGAGGAGGCAGGAGATTGGGGTTGAGAGGAAAATGGATCAGTTGTGATGAAATGGCTGAGCAGAGTTGATGTGCCAAACTCTGCTCCTATATCTTATGGTCTTATAATGTGGATAACTGGATCAGCAAATTTGCAGATGATACTAAGGTTGGGGGTGTAGTGGATAGTAAGACCATCAAAACTTGCAGCAGGATCTGGACCAGCTGGAAAATTGGGCTGAAAAATAGCAGATGGAATTTAATGCAGACAAGTGTGAGCTGTTAGACTTTGGGAAGACCTCTCAAGATAGATCTTGCACAGTGTGTGGTAGGGCACCAAGAAGTGCAGCAGAATGGAGGGATCTGGGAATACAAATGCATAATTCTTCGGAAGTGGCATCAGAGGTAGATGGGCTATAAAGGAAGCTTTTAGCACATTGGCCTTCATAAATCAATGTATTGAGTGCAGAAGTTAGGATGTTATGTTCAAATTGTATAAGGCATTGGTGAGGCCTAATTTGGAGTAATTTGTGCTATTTTGATCACCTACCTATAGTAAAGATACAAAGTTGAAAGAGTGCAGTGAAAATTTACAAGAATGTTGCCAGGACTGGAGGACCTGAGCTATAGGGAAAGATTGAATAGATGAGGACTTTATCTTCCCTAGAACGTAGAAGATTGATAGGAGATTTGATGGAGGTACAAAAATTGAAGGATATAGATAAGGTAAATGCAAGCAGGCCTTTTCCACTGAATTTGTGTGAGACTACAACTGGAGGTCATGAGTTAAAGGTGAAATATTTAAGGGGAACATAAGAGGAAAGCTTCTTCACTTAGAGGATGGTAAAACTACCACTCATTGAACAAGCAAGGGAAAAAGCAATATTGCAGAAGTCTTTGTCACTGGTGGTACCAAATTTTTGGGTAGTGCGTTTTTTTTAAAAAAGGCACATCAATTACATTTGTGAGATTGCTTGTGTTTTAGTTGGATTTAAAAAGGGTTTGTGTGTTAATTCTTGTTGAGCACTCAAAGTATAAACTTCACTGTTTCTATTAAAATATTCAGGAAGCAGAATCTGAGTAGTGATGAGCTCTTCATGTTACAGAATTGTTTCCTGTAGTTGAGGTTCTTGAGATTTGTGTCAAATTATAGCTTGGTGCCTGGATACAGATCATAAAAGGTACAGATAAATGCATCTTGCCAATTCCACCAGAAGCTGGCAATCTGCTGTTATCGGCACCTTACAGTGGCGAACAGCTGACCATGCTCACAGGAATGGTGAAGGCAGCTTGCAAAAACTTCTTGAGCATGCATATAATTAGAAAATATATGAATCTATACCAAGAAGCATGCCTAATTATACAGCTAGTAGTGGATGTTTTATAGGCTTGGGTAGATGCCTGAATTTGATTTGTAGTTCATGGTAATTTATTTTAAATACCAGCATCTGTATAGATTGGGCAGTGGTTTTGTCTTTGGTCTATGAGAACATTTTAAAAATTCCTGAATAATTCCGATTTATAAAGAATTGGGATAAAGTTGAGGAAGAAAGAGCTTGATAAGATGTGAAAGAAGAACTGTAGTGTGGTACAACAGTTCTGTGTGGGTTACTGCCAACAATCTCCTGTAATGGAGCTTCGTCTTGATTCTAAGAATGTCCTGAGCAATGGCCAAGCATCAGCCAATGGCTGGAGTTTTCATTCTGATCTTCTGCTGTATCTGCCAGCAGCCAGGGCAAAACAGCATTTACAGTGCCTATAAAAAGTATTTATCCCCCCCTTGGAAGTTTTCATGTTTTATTGTTTTACAACATTGAATCACGGTGGATGTGATTTCGCTTTTTTGACACTGATCAACAGCAAAAGACTTTCATGTCAAGGTGAAAACAGCTCTCTACATAGTGATCTAAACTAATTGCAAATATAAAACATAAAATAATTGATTGCATAAGTATTCAGCCCCTCATGTCAGTACTTAGTTGATGCACCTTTGGCGGCAATTACAGCCTTGAGTCTGTGTGGGTAGGTCTTTATCAGCTTTGCACATCGGACACTGCAATTTTTCCCCATTTTTCTTTACAAAACTGTTCAAGCTCTGTCAGATTGCATTGGGAACTTGAGTGAACAGCCCTTTTCAACTTCAGCCACAAATTCTCAAATGGATTGAGGTCTGGAGTCTGACTTGGCTACTCCAGGACATTAACTTTGTTGTTTTTAAGCCATTCCTGTGTAGCTTTGGCTTTATTCTTGGGGCCATTGTCTTGCTAGAAAACCAATCTCCCAAGTCACAGTTCTCTTGCAGAGTACAGCAGGTTTTCCTCCAGGATTTCCCTCTATTTTACTGCATTCATTTTTCCTTCTACCTTCTCAAGCCTTCCGGGGCCTGCAGCTGTGAAGCATCCCCACTGCATGATGCATGCACCACTATGCTTCACAGTAGGGGTGGTGTGTTTTTGATGTGCGGTGCTTGGCTTGTGCCAGACGTAAGTGTTTAGTCTGATGGCTAAAAAACTCAATTTTGGTTTCATCAGACTGCAGAGCCTTCTTCCAGCTGACTTCAGAGTCTCTCACGTGCTTTCTGGCAAACTCTAGTTGAGATTTAATGTGAGTTTTTTTCTTCAACAGTGTTTTTCTCTTTGCCACTCTCCCATAAACCTATAACTGGTGAAGTACCCGGGCAACAGTTGTATGCGCCGTCTCCCATCTCAGCTACTAAAGCTTGTAACCTCTCCAGAGCTGTCATACGTCTCTTGATGGCCTCCCTCACTAGTCCCCTTTTTTTTGAAGGTTGATCAATATTTTTGCTATAATTGCACTTTGGAAGTGTTCTGATACTAAGGTTCACATTAAGTTTATGCTTTGAAATTCATTGTGGATTATTTAGCTGAGATAATTGATGAAGGGTTCCTGAGAACTATGACACTGCTATTTCACTTCAATATTTGTAATTTCCTGTATTTTGTAGTACTTATTTTTGTAACTAGATATAACATGTCAAATCTCAAGTCTGTGTTGCATTATCTCTACTGACTGTGGAAGCGGTCATGTCAGTCTGACAGTTCACTGCTTATCTATGTGATACAGCGTCATTATCATCTTACTGGTTCGGAATCCAAGGGCGTGCGCAATGTATCAGAGGGAATATTGTCCTATCAAGGAATATTTAGTTCATTTAATCAAAAAGGCATGTTATTTATAATGGTGCTAGTAAATAAATAAAATTTCTAGTAACTAAAATCAGAATGCCACAAGGTTCTTATTTTTGTCAGCTGAGGCCTATGTACATTAATAGATGCATGATTTTAAGGTCTAAACTTATTTATGAGGGACTCCTAGCACAAATGAAGTGAATATGGGAACATTGGAAATATCTGTGGCATTACTTCAGTTAATCATGATTCTCTTTAGAATTTTTAGGGATAGAGAATGAGAAAATGGCACAGAAGTTCTCAACACAGCAAGTCTCAACTGAGGCATCACAAATATTTCATTGTCCATCTTGGGTAAAACATGCACTTTTAATTGCTTTACCTCCTGCTAAGGACAACAGTGAGATCTGTTCATGACACTAAATAGCCATTAATAATTCAAGGACAAGCCATTTATAGCAGGAGAATTGCTGAAGGGAAGACTCAGCACTTTGGAATCTACTGTTTATAATGTTGGTCCACAAACCAAAATAGTTCATTATCATTTCTTATGTATTTGTACAAGATAAATGTTTTTCCATTCTTATTGCATGCCATTTATAGACATCAGCAATAAATTATTTACATTTTATTTTAGCTGTGTGGAAGTTTCTCATATTTCTATGAGCCTTTCATAGTTAAAATGTGTTTAGGAACATAAACTGCAAATGTTGGATGTTAAACATTTTTGTCCTGCATTTAAAAAAGTATTTCTATCAGTGACTCAATATAAAGAAAATAAACATGAAATTGAGAAATGGCCTGACTTCCTCTGCTAAATTCTTGCACAGGATATGCTTTGTTTTCTTACTGACATGACTTCAAATCCTACATCACTTCATTTTTAGGGAACTTAGACATTTTGAATGCTTAACTAAAGCAATGTTTGGTTCAGAATGCAGTAATCTCACAAGTGTGTAGGTGATGCTATTTTACATGCACTTTGCAATATCCATTAACATTTTCTTATTTGATATCACTAGTCAATTTCTCCACAGCAAGTTTCCACCAGTAGTAATGAAATGTTGACTACTAATGTTGATTGAAGGGTAATGTTACATAGGAGATCAAAATAATTCTCTGCTGCTTGCTTGATTTAGTACCGTAGATTCCGGATTATAAGCCGCTACTTTTTTCCCACATTTTGAACAGCTTTGAACTCTGCGGCCTATAATCCAGAGCGGCTAATACATGGTTTTTTTTTCATGCCGCCTCGTAAACATTTTGCCTCGTAACAGTAGACCAATAAAATTGATGAGTAGTTCACAGAGGTCCAATGAAATTGTACGATAAATCAAGCGCACTTTCACAATTAAATTATTGTAAATCAGTCATTTGTACTCACCCTCATCAACATGGAAAATACTCGAAGCAAGACCCGAGCGCTTCAGACCCGATTAGACCCGATCGCAATGCGCAAGCGTCAGACCCGATTAGACCCGAGCGCATTGCGCAAGCGTCAGACCCGATTAGACCCGATCGCAATGCGCAAGCGTCAGACCCGATTAGACCCGATCGCATTGCGCAAGCGTCAGACCCGATTAGACCCGATCGCATTGCGCAAGCGTGTCAGACCCGATTAGACCCGATCGCAATGCGCAAGCGTCAGACCCGATTAGACCCGAGCGCATTGCGCAAGCGTCAGACCCGATTAGACCCGATCGCAATGCGCAAGCGTCAGACCCGATTAGACCCGATCGCATTGCGCAAGCGTCAGACCCGATTAGACCCTATCGCATTGCGCAAGCGTGTCAGACCCGATTAGACCCTATCGCATTGCGCAAGCGTGTCAGACCCGATTAGACCCGATCGCAATGCGCAAGCGTCAGACCCGATTAGACCCGATCGCATTGCGCAAGCGTCAGACCCGATTAGACCCGATCGAAAACGCTGCTTTTAAGTTAAAGTCGATCAATAACTTTTCCTGGTAGGCTGCAATATATATATTTTTACCAGTCGCTAGGAGATATTGGAATGTTGTTCGTGCTGTTCAGTAAAAAAGTATATGCAACGTAATTTGTGTTACCGATACGTATGTATATTTAAAAGTAGCGGTGCGGCCTAAAATCCGGTGCGGCCTTTACAATTAAAAAATTGATTTTATTTCTAAAATTAGAGCCTGCGGCTAATAATCAGGTGCGCTCTGTAGTCCGGAATCTACGGTAGTTATTGGCTCAATGTAGTAGCCATTGTTCTTGGAATCAAGCTGGAGAGTGATTTAACTTGGACACAAAGTTGAACCAGTTCAGTGAATTTGGCAACAGTATTAAAGATGCTGTTGGGCATATCTTCACCATGGCTCAAAGAATAAGCTAGCATTGAAGCAATGGCTGACACTCCTTTGGTCATCTGTAACACTCAGTGAAGGAAATACAAATAGGGTGTACATTGTTAATTAGCCAAAACAGAAGAACTTGGTTGGTGTTTTTGGGTTGAATAGAACTAGAAAGCTAAACAAGATGCTTCTAATGTGAATAGAACATTAGAAGGATTAACTGAGTTGAATGTGGGCATGTCATTATAAGTGATTAAGTGATTCGGTTTATAAACTGACAAACATTTTTAACTTTTAGAAAATGGGAAAAGAATTTTAAGAATGCCAGAGCATCATTTCAGTCAGATAGCCAGAAATGACCTACAATCCCACTTCTGACTGATTTAACATTGTAGTTCTTTCTCTAACCAATCCAGTACTGTAAATGGGTCCTGCCATCTCACCTGACCAATTGCTGCAACTCAGCTGGTAGATATGACCTACAAGCTAGTAGAGCACTGATGTGGGCATGGAACACAGGAATCTGGGAATGCAGATCCATAATTCTTTGAAAGTGGCATCACAGGTAGATAGAATCATAAAGAGAGCTTTTGGTGCATTGGACTTCATAAATCAGAACACTGAGTAGAGGAGTTGGGATGTTATGTTGAAGTTGTATAAAACGTTATTGAGGCTGAATTTGGAAGCATTGTGTTCAGTTTAGGTCACCTACCTACCAGAAAGTTGTCAATAAGCTTGAAAGAGTGCAGAGAAAATTAACAAAGATATGCTGGGAATTGAGGACATGTTATAAGGAAAGATTGAATAGATTAGGACTTTATTGTGGAAGAGTAGGAACATGAGGGGAAATCTTTGCAGTACACAAAATTGAAGGGTATAAATAGAGTAAATACATAAAAGTTTTTTCCTCTGAGGTTGGGTAAGACTAGAACTAGATGTTATAGGTTTAGGGTGAAAGGTGAAATATTTAATGGGAACATGAGGGAGAACTTCACTCAGAGTGGTGCGAGTGTGGAATAAGTTGGCAGAAGAAGTGGTGGATGCAGGTTCAATTGCAACATTCCAAAGAAAAAGTTTGGATGGATATATGGATGAGAGGGGTATGGAGGGCTATGGTCTGGGACTGGGTAGATGAGATAAGACAGAAAATCAGGTCGATTTCTGTGCTGTAGTGCTGACCAAGTGTGACAAACTTTATACATATCCTCTGTAGGTTATAATTACTGGGTTATTTATCACCAGCGCATACATACAAACAAGAATTTGGGAAAAGCAGAGGGTTAGTATGCCAGCTTCTACGGGGCTGCAGACATTTTCTGTCAGGTGAGAATGGGGCATTTCCACATGTCTTTTCTCTCTCTCCACCCCTAAAGCATAACAATTGGGCAGTGGGGCGAGCTGAGCAGACTTAACGTGCTCATTACCGAGTTTGGTGGCTGCTCTTCTCTTGTCTGCTTGCTCTTATGTCAGAGCTGTTTCTGTGATCCTCCCTCACACTTTAGTACTGTTCACTTCCAATTTATGATCAGTTCTCAAGAATGGAGCTCTCGTAACAAGGAGACATCTCTGAATTACAATCTATGCCAATTTTTTTGGTTCTATCCCTCTGGCTAGTTAATCTGTCAAGTCGTCTGCATATATCTCCTCTCTTGAGGTTCTACAGTATGATGGAGATGGCTCTGTCAAGCATTTGCAGTATATTCTTTAAGTGCATCATGGCCTGCAATTTTCCAACATTATTGACATGTGATTCAGTGTTGTAGCTCAGTTCTGTCTCTTCATCTGACAGCGTTACATATTCAGAACAAATCTCTAGGGTATGTTCGGCTCTACTGCTTTGGAGTCCAGCTCCATGGTATGTGTACTTAGAAAATTTTTCAAGAGTTTTAATTTATTATCTCAGGTGGTGACGAGAGGGCTACGGGAGTGAGGTATGCCAACTAGTGGAATGGTGCCATAGCAACAACCTGGCACTCAACGTCAGTAAGACGAAAGAGCTGATTGTGTACATCAGGAAGGGTAAGACGAAGCAGCACATACCAATCCTCATAGAGGGATCAGAAGTGGAGAGAGTGAGCAGCTTCAAGTTCCTTGGTATCAAGATTTCTGAGGATCTAACCTGGTCCCAACATAATGATGTAGTCATGAAGAAGGCAAGACAGTGGCTATACTTTATTAGGAGTTTGAAGAGATTTGGCATGTCAACAAATACGCTCAAAAGCTTCTACAGTTGGACTGTGGAGAGCATTCTGACGGGCTGCATCACTGTCTGGTATGGAGGGGCTACTGCACAGGACTGAAAGAAGCTGCAGAAGGCTTTAAATCTAGTCAGCTCCATCTTGGGTACTAGACTACAAAGTACCCAGGACATCTTTAGGGAGTGGTGTCACAGAAAGGCAGAGTGGTGCCATTATTAAGAACCTCCAGCACCCAGGGCATGCCCTTTTCTCACTGCTGCCATCAGGTCGGAAGTACAGAAGCCTGAAGGCACACATTCAGTGTTTCAGGAACAGCTTCTTCCCCTCTGCTATCCGATTCCCTAAATGGATATTGAAACTTTGGTCACTACCTCATTTTTTTAATATACACTATTTCTGTTTTTGCACATTTTAAAGATCTATTCAATATACATAATTGATTTGCATGTTTATTTATTGTGTTTTTATTTGATTTATTATTATTTTCATTTTATTTTTTTCTCTGTTAGATTATATCACATTGAACTGCTGCTGCTAATTTAACAAATTTCGCATCACATGCCAGTGATAATAAACCTGATTCTGATTCTAATATTGTTGAGCTATTTTACTCTGTGTTCATTTCAAGGCTCTTCACATCCTATAAGAAGTTATCTTCGTATAACATTAAACAGCTTTTCATCTCTTCTGCCTTTTTGGGTTAATAAAATCATAAACTGTGTATAATCACAGTCAGATAATGAGTTTTATAGCCCAAAGAGTTGGCAAAGATTTGCAAATCTGAACACTCTTAACCCTGTTCTCTGTCCACCTCCCCCCCCACCACTGTTCTAACCTGCCACTCCATCCTTCAGCAATTTTGTTCAAATTACTAGCATATGTTGCTTATAGCCCCAAAGAATGGTCTTTTGTTTATCTTTTTCCCTCTCTGCAATTCTGGCTTTATGACCAGTACA